>NC_043007.1:5562958-5610458 GCF_006345805.1 Octopus sinensis | reverse complement strand
TAATGGAAATTTATTAGTCAGGTGAAGTTTATATCTTTGGAAGTGTAATGAAATGAAACGTTTTGAAATTTCTACCTCTTCACAGAGAAAGAAAAATCGGTTTTCGGTTTCGATGGCAATGATAATTGTGACGATATTTGCCTGCAAATTTTCAGGCGATCTGTTAAAGTTCAATCAATTGTTGTGTAAAACAAATGTTATGCTATAAATATTATATTTTTAAGGTTTTGTTGGTAAAATATAATAGCTGTCTTACAATTATCGATCTAGATGAGAAATAAGATTTTTTTTTCCGTTCGCAATAGAAATGATTTTTACAAGCAAACGATCGTTGTTGTTACTAAGTTGTAAATCGATGCAAACACTTGTAGCATCATCACCAAGCGTGAAATCTGCGTAGATGTGCTCGAGTCTACTAAACGAGTCGTGTATCTTCTTCTGGATAAATTTTCGTTTTAAAATAAAACAGCAGGAAAAACTATAAAGATAACCGGGATTAATCATTAAAACAAGTATAGGAATGTTGACTGAATATTTACACATCAACAGGAAGAAAAATGTAGAATTCTTACCTTAAAGTCGAATATTTAAATAGAGCAAAAGATGCATTGATAGAAAGAAAATAAAGTCTCCCTTTCTGTTTACACTTGGTCATTGTATTTCGAATAAATCGCTCTTTGTGTTTACATGCAGACCTGGTCTTTGTATTTCGAGTAAAAGATACACATCATCGAAGGTTTTATGAGCCCAAGAGAGAGAAAATAATCACCAGTTTTTACAAGTCAACATCTTATCTTATTCTTCTTGTTAGTGGTGCTTTATTTGTCAATAGCATTGCTGTAACAGCCTGTCTCACAGTTTGTATATATTTTGCAATAGCTCCAGAATATGCTTCTCAAATAATATTCTTCTCCATTCTGACGATGTAATTTTAATTAATAATAATTCTTGTTAGACTACAAAAAGTATATTAGTATCCACTTTACTATTTGCGTTTCATATAAGAGGCGTCTGTGGGTATTTCCCCCCAGATATTCATATATTTAACTTAACTGTGTACGCAAAAACACTTTTCGCAGAAAGCTACAATATCACCGTACTCTAAGTGATTTTTAATAAAAACTTTACTATTTTATTAGACTGTCTAGAAAAACTTGATATGAAAGTACACTTAGTAAAACCTTCTGATCACATAGAAGACTTTTTTTATTGCTAACGTGCTTATTCAACGGCTTTTATAATTTATATCATAGACGATATTTACAAATTTGTCACATTTACTAAATTGATGGCTGGGAAATCGGTAAAACGTGAGACAATACTGGCGATCAGTGATTTCAGCTGAATCTCAAATTTATGACCTGCTTTACAGCTTTGTATTGAGATATTTATACTACCGGATTTTTTTTTAAACTATTGCAATGTATGTATGTATGTATGTATGAATGTATATAAAGGGAGAGAGAGGAGGAAGGAAAAGAGAGATTGAGGCGATTATACACATATCCATACATACATACAGATATACAATCAAAAATGTAGACAGACAGACAGATAGATAGATAGATAGATAGATAGATAGATAGATAGATAGATAGATAGATAGATAGATAGATAGATAGATAGATAGATAGATAGATCTCATTCCGGAGTTTCAGCTAATAGTATGTTATTCGATCAACAAGGAGGACTTCTAGGCTCATTGAATTAGCGTGTAAGTGGATGAGTATTCCACAGACACATGTAAACCTAATGTAGTTCCCATGCGGAGTTTGTGTAGCACAGTCTGACAAAGTTTGACCTTTTGCTTGTTCAATTAATCCGACTAGCTTTCATACACTTCCGTCTCCCCAGGTTTTATTCTTAAGGTTTAAGTTGACCCGAAACATTAGAAAAAGTTACTTCGCCAGGAAACCATGCAGTGAGATCGAAATCGTAACCGTTTTATCGCAAAACAACCTTAACGATTTAGCCATACTGTGCTCACACGCATACACACTTCATTTATTCCATACATACATACATACAGATATATAAAAAATACAAAATGGGTCAAGAACGCAAAACATCCAAATAGACGATACAAAAACTACGAACTGGTCATTCGAAGCCTTTAATCTTCAGTCAAGAACCGGATCATCCTCGCGATTTCGGCTGATTAATCTTGAGATAGCTCCAATCTGGCCAGCCTCAAGGAAAAACTAAGCTAAACGTATTAGATTCCTCGAAAAAGGGATCGAATGTGTACGAAACAAGGACAGAAAAACGGACGATGTTACACGAATATAAATACAAAAAAACAAACAAAAAATAATACGAATATAAATGCAAAAAACAATAATAATAATAATAATAATAACAGGACAATACAGAGGTACTTACATAATTAAATATATACACGTGCGTACAAACATACATATCTACATCCATACATACGTACATATAGACAAAGACATACATACATGCATCCATACACACACACATACACATATAAAATACATAGATACAGGTTTCAGCATATACACCTCCCATAGGCTTTTCTGCCGCTAATGAAGTTAGGCACGTGTAATGGTGTTTTCATGTAACGAATGTTTTACCATTGTTTATCATTGGTTCGGACTGCTACACACTTCGCGTTTGGCGTTGAAGCGTTTATCATGAATGGTACATCTGAGAGGTGTTTTTTTGTGTCTTTATTTTTGCTATACCTTGTGTACGTATAAGTGCGTGTGTTTGTGTGTATATGTGTGTGTGTGTGTGTGTGTGTGTGTGTGTGTGTGTGTGTGTGTGTGTGTGTGTGTGTGTGTGTGTGTGTGTGTGTGTGTGTGTATGTGTTAGTCTATGGATCTATGTATATATATGTGTGAGTGCATGTAGTATAGTATAGCATTGTATGCTAATAGAACCCAAATAAAATTCACTGGTTGAAAATCAGTGAAAGTAGAAACATGTATGAGGAATGGTAATTGAGAGAGAGAGAGAGAGAGAGAGAGAGAGAGAGAAACAAGAAAGGAAGGAAAGAAAGAAAGAAACAAACAAATAAAGAAGAAAAGAAAGAAAGAAGGAAGAAAGGAAAGAAAGAAGGAAAGAAAGAAAGAGAGAAGGAAAGACAGAAGTAAACAAACAAATAAAGACGGAAAGAAACAAACAAAGAAATAAACAAATAAAGAAGGAAAGAAAGAAAGAAAGAAAGAAAGAAAGAGAGAGGGAAAGAAACAAACAAACAAACCAAAGAAGGAAAGAAAGAAAGAAAGAAAGAGAGAGAGAAGAAAAGAAATAAAGAAACAAACAAACAAAGAGGGAAACAAAGAAAGAAGGAAAGACAGAAAGAAAGAGAGATAGAGAAAGAGAGAGATTAAAAATGGAAGCTATAAGTAAAAAGAAAAATATAAAAAAAAATAGAATTTCAAGTATTGAAGTTGAATCGCAAAGCTACGGTAAAATGGTTAAGCTGTTTCCCAAAATATTTCTCATGTCTGAAAAAAGACCTTGGGAAATATTCGAGAGAGATATCATTAAATTCTTGTAGCATTAATGCTGAGATTTTATTTGGCTTTAATTATGTTTTTATTCTCTTTTTACCTGAATATTTAGCGATATTTTTTTTTCTGTTTTTGCTACTTAAGAATAAGAGCCATCTTTCGACTTAATACCCCCAACGACAGCATTGATTGGCTGATGGCGTTTGACTCATATCACTTGCAATGTCTTCTTTTTATTCATTCTGTTCATAAAAAAAGAAATGGCATCAGTTATGTTGCCTTAACACTTTCACTTCTGACTCCAAGTTAAAGAAATCTTGAATAAACATTAACAGCTGTTTCTGTTTTGGGTGTTATTATTGTTACTTAGCTTCCAGTTTCTGATTTATAGTCAAAGAATTTCCAGCCGTGACCATTCCATCATTTTGAATCTGTGGCTTTCAATTTCTTTGACCATGCTCATTTTTAGATTTTCAGAATCATTAGGTTCATCTTCACTATTTCCAGGTTTTGAATTTGTTTCGCCTTCCTTCCCGTTCATATGTTTGTCTGTGGTGTTCTGGTTTGGTGCCTTTTCCTTTTGTTGGAAATGTTACGTCTGTCTTCGTGTTTTGCAGTCCCAATTTTTATGATATTATTTGGCATTGCTCTGTGGCTACTATCTACATTTTTCTGATGTATTTCTCCTTTTAAGTGTTGTATTTCTATTTCTGATATTTTTTTTTGTTTTGAGAATATATCTTCGTATATTATCATCATTATTATTATTATTATTATTATTATTATTATTTTTTTTTTTTTTTATTATATTATTATTATTATTATTATTATTATTATTATTATTATTATTATTATTATTATTATTATTATTATTTTTTTTTTTATTATTATTATTATATTATTATTATTATTATTATTATATATTATTATTATTATTATTATCATTGTTGTTGTTGTTGTAAATTATTTTTATATATTATTCATACATTTATATTAATACACACATTTCAATATTATTTATATTACTGATACTTGTACAGTATCTCGTAAACCGATCTGTATACATTGTGATATTTTGATTTGCGTCTTCACATTTTGTAAGTGCGTGCGAGAGTGTATGAGCGTGATATAATTATTAAAATATTTCATCCAAATAGCTATAAATCAAATTATTATTAAATAGCAATCGAAAATCGATGTAATTATCATGATGGTTTCAGCGTTTTTTTTTCGCAAGCTTCTTCCGCATGAAATTCACCTTTGTATTCGTGAGGTGCGTTGCACATTATCTTTGGGGAATGTGAAATTGCGTTTCAATGCTGCCTAATGGTTGACTGTATTTTAGGTTATGTTTTGATGTAATGATGCTATTTAATGTTGCATCTGCTGTAAAGAGAATGTGTAACGTGAGCTGAGCTTTTCGCTGGATCGTGGTTCTGTTAAACACGTGTTGAGTTATACGTGACAGTGATTGTTAATGACTCTATAGTGTATGTGCTATGTTTATTGTGCCATTTCTTGGGCTGAATATAAAGAGAATGCGTTGTGTATACATATGTATGCATATATAAATATATATATATATATATATATATATATGTGTGTGTGTGTGTGTGTGTGTGTGTGTGTGTGTGTGTGTGTGTGTTGTGTGTGTGTGTGTGTGTGTGTGTGTGTGTGTGTGTGTGTGTGTGTTATATATATATATATAGAGAGAGAGAGAGAGAGAAAGAAATATATGTATGTGTAGATATATATGTATATATGTACGTACGTATGTATGTACGTACTTATGTACGTGTGTATGTATGTGCGAGTGTGTCTGTATGCATTTATGTAGATGTGATATATACGTGTATATATATATACACACATACACACATGCTTACATACATATGCACACACACACGCGCACACACATATACATATACAATATATATACATATACATTTATACATATATGCATGTACATCGTACTCCTGATCAGACAACGTCGACTTGATGGAGCGAGTGAGCTAATATTCAGCACAATTATTTGATCTCTGCAAACAAGTGCTTTGTGCAGGTCACTGCTTCCATAAACTTCTAAACTCTTAGTATCAGACAAAGAATTCTCGCATAACAAAGAGTGGGAGTTTTTTGCGAAATGATTCTACGTCGTCGTCTTCATCACTCTTCCTATTTCTACTCTCAACATCAAGGATTTATAATGCAATCTCTTCTCTTAATCTTTGGTGTCCAGAATGATTCCCTGCGTCTTCCAGCCAATTCCTGACTTCGTCGTCAACGTCGTCTATTTTGTCTTCCTACTGTGCAGTTATGTCGAACAGGTGTTATCGCGATTATAATAATGAACTTATTGTATAGAGCGCTCAGGTGTCCTACATCGGATGTTAATGAGGGTCCTTATTTCTCGTGTATCTTCCTTAAGATTGCCCTTATATCTTCGTTGGTGCAATCTTTTATAACCTACAGTAATACCTTGATGCATTAGGTGATTTATCGTGGAAGCATTTGGTGGGAGAATTATTACTGACGACTTGATTAGAACCTGGCTAAGCAGAGACATTCTCCAAAATTTATAGCATCTTCACTTCATCGGTTGAAATTTGGGGGACCTCTTTCGTAAGACGAGTGACACCTGTAATCAGTCATATTTTTCTGGAGAATTATTCATTTCTGTTTAAGGATTATATTTCACAATACTTAATAAACCCAAATTATCTTCTCTTTCCAACTGATTAGCAAACGTTTAAAGATAATTTATTTATAATCGATTTATTATATTTGAAGAATACTTCAGGTTTAATCATTTAAAAGCTTCTTAGGTCTTTTTTTTTTTTTTTTAAACAATTACTTGCGTTCACTCATTAATCTCAATTTATTACGAATTCCAGAAGGCTATATAAAGCACTGATTCTGTGGGCCACACCCAGTCATTTAATCAAATATTTGGTCAGTCTCTCTGCTCGAAATAGCAGCACATGAAATAGTTTTTATGGGTTACAGAAAATGAATGTCACCTAAATATTCCTACTATAACGACTGTGCACCTCTATAAACTTGTCTTCGATGTGAATATTGCCTGCTATATAAATATTAAAACACTTTATAAATATAAATGTATAACACCCGTTACAAGTTGGTAAACATACATTGCCTTTTAAACAGTGGAGATTTGTAAACATTGCTGCTTATATAATGTAGGTGAACTGCATCCGTTTACTTAGAGAATTCCAAGAAATCAGGATCGATTACAAATGTTGACTGATTATTTTGTAAGCAAATATCTTCTCTTTCTATAGCATTTAGGGAAAGCAAATTAGCGCTTAAACTTGCTCGCACTTTACATAACGAAAGCGCGTGCACTAATATATATATATGTGTGTGTGTGTGTGTGTGTGTGTATGTGTGTGTATGTATGAATATAACATTTTTATGTGTATATGCATCAAATTTATATATATATACACACATATGCATATATGTAAATATATATATATATTACATATACATATATATGTGTGTGTGTGTGTGTATGTGTGTGTGTGTGAGTGTGTGTGTGTGTGTGAAGCCGCATGGCTTAGTGGTTAGAACGTCGAGCTTACGATCGTGAAGTTGTGAGCTCGATTCCCGACCGGGTTGCGTGTTGTGTTCTCGAGCAAGACCCTTTATTTCACGTTGCTCCAGCTCACTCAGCTGTAGAAATTAGTTCCGACGTCACTAGTGCCAAGCTGTATCAGCCCCTTTGCCTTTCCCTTGGATAACATCAGTGGCATGGAGAGGCGGGGCCGGTATACATGCGCGACTGCTGGTCTTCCATAAAAACAACCATACGCTGTGCGTACGCCGGCGAGGCGGCTATCCGCGCAGAATTGTACCCTGGAGGGGAACCGGTGCACCCATGGTCATTCGTGACCGACGGAGTTGAGTATATATATATATATAATATATATGTGTGTGTGTGTGTGTGTGTGTGTGTGTGTGTGTGTGTGTGTGTGTGTTTGTGTGTGTATCAAAGGTTGAACAGAAAGAACTCAATGAGAAAACAGAGCAAACAAAAAAACATACGGAAAACTAAACGATAACATAACAAACGGGAAACTGGACCATCCCCAGCCAATTCTTTCTTCAGTCACTGTCCGCAGTTTCGTGTTCCTTTACAATTGAGACCTCTCGATTACGGCAAGTGCCAGGGCATTAAGCTTCTGGGAAAAGCAAAGGAGTGTATACAAGAATAAGAAACAAAAATCTAAAACATATTTATACAATACAACGTGATGGAATAATACAAGTGTAACAGAAAAAAGAATTATGCTTATAGAGTGAGAGGGGGGAGGAAATTTTATGTTCAAAGGTCAAGGGCTTTCAAGAAGTCCTTTTTAGTAACCTCAATATTGTAACAATATACATGATGTAAAGGTTGCCTATATTTTAATGCATTATGTATATATATAGTCGCCATGATAGATCGTTAGCCACTACACACATTTTTTCTCTCCTTGTATTTTTCTGTGCCCCTTTCTGTAGAAGAGCGTAGGCTCGAAGCGTAAAAGACTTTTTCTATTCCTGAGCGTTATACTAGTACATCTGTTTGTCTTGTACACCACCTGTCTTCGTCTTTTGTTTTTTCGTAAACTCTCCCTCTCTCTCCCTCTCCCTCTTTCTCTCTCTCTCTCCTCTCTCTCTCTCTCTATATATATTATATATTATATATATATATAGATATATATATATATATAGATATAGATATATATATATATATACAAGTAACGTCAATCGACACATTAATGTGGCTGTTCCATGTTACTACTAGTTTAACCCCAAGCAGATCTTCCGCTGGCTGGTTATTGGTGCGGTGCTGCACCCAATACATATATATATATTGCTAGCAGTGGGAGCGAACCCCTACCCCCCCCTAGTAGGCAACAGAATCGCGAGACTGACTCAGTTTCGAGCTGGTTGGTTCATCTTCAGTTGCGAGTACCAAGTCGCCACAGAGATAGCCAGGGTCTGCTCCAGCCAGCAATATATTGTAAACACGTGTAGCGTGAGACACGCAGAATTCAGTTATGAAGCTGCAATTGACTGCCGACAACCTGGTTATGGTTTTGAGTGGTGCCTTCTGTAACATGTCCGTCATGATAGCCTTCTTCATCCTCTGCTTCAGGTTTTCAGATGGTCTCCTCTTGTCGTGGTGGAGGGGCTTGTGTGGACCATTGACTGTGACAACGATGCCGTCCGTAGTCCTAAACACTTAATAGGACTACCCTTAGTGGCAATGTAGAGGACGAGGACCAGCCTAAGTCTCACCAACCCCAAAGACCCCAGCGGTGAAGCAAGCGGACGATGACTATATGTATATTCATATATGAATATATACGTAATATATATATATATATATATATATATATATATATATATATATATATATATATATATTACGTATATAAATATTACCAAATATATACGTTTTATTTATTTTGCACATTACTTAATCATTGGTATATGTTTTATCTTATATTTAAATTTTTCTATAGGATGTAATTTTTTTCTATATGGTATAATTTATTTTTTTCATTATTGAATTGATAAAAGGTGTTTTTTTCTAATTTATATATATATATATATATATATAATATATATATATTATATGTATGTATGTATGTATGTATGTATGTATGTATACATATATATATATATGTATGTATGTATGTATGCATATATATATGTGTGTGTGTAGATATATGTATGTATGAACGAATGAATTATGTATGTATGCGTATAGTTAAAATTTATAGAAACAAAAGACGAAGGCAAGAGTAGGAACGACAAGTAAGTGTATTAGTTTGACGCTCGGGAAATTGGAAAAGTCTTTTACGCTTCGAACCTACGCTCTTCAACAGAAAGGTTCAGAGGGAAGAAAAAAACAGAGAGAGAACGAAAAAAAAAAACAAAACAAAATGTACATGAATGTGTGTGTGTGTGTGTGTGTGTGTGTGTGTGTGTGTGTCTGTGTGTGTGTGTCTGTGTGTGTGTGTCTGTGTGTGTGTCTGTGTGTGTGTGTGTGTGTGTGTCTATTGTAATTGAATTTTGATTGAAATATATTTATTTAAAACGCTATTCTCTGACGATGCCAGCTAAAACTTCTCTCATTGAAGATTTTCTTTTTTTTTTCTGTTCTTTCGTATTTCAAGAATAAGAATGCAATACACAATGACTACATCTATTTCAAAATCCTTGAAATTGAATTTTTCATGAATCTGATATTATTTTTATTAGATTTTATAAATGAAGAACTTCAAATAATAACCAGTTTTGTCATCTACATATGCTAAATGATTACTTTGCTGGCCGATAATTATTTTTATAGCTGGATCCTATGATGCGCAGAGTGTAACATTTGTTGCCATAAAGAATATATATATATATATGAGAATATATAAAGAATTTATATATATGAGACGCCATGATAGATCGTTAGCCACTACACACATTTTTCCTCTCCTTGTTTCTCTCTTTGTTTTTTCTGTGTCCCTTTCTGTAAAAGAGCGTGGGCTCGAAACGTAAAAGACTTTTTCTATTCCTGAGCGTTATACTAATACATCTGTTTGTTTTGTACACCACCTGTCTTCGTCTTTTGTCTTTTCGTAAACTCTCTCTCTCTCTCTCTCTATTTATATATATATATATATATATATATATATATATGTGTGTATATATATATATATGTATGTATGTGTGTGTGTGTGTGTGTATATATGTATGTATATATGTAGCTATGTATGTATGTACGTATGTTTGTATGTATATAGGTATTTATATATTTGTGTTTGTGTGTGTGATAAATATGATAAATATATATATATATATTCTTATATACAACACTCACACATACACTCATCACGCACACATGTATAATTTGCAAGATTCTTAATGTGAAATCGTATTTTGTAACAGATATTGACATATTTCGGGATGGTCACTTTTTTCTGACCAAAGACAGAATGGGAGAAAAAATACAAAAGCACACAGACACAAGCGGTTTAATACATTAACCTATATAAACACATAGAAAAGACACACATACACATATTTAAGATGAAATGGCGGAAATAGAGAGATGAATAAGTAAATAAATGAAAAAAGTATACAAAGGGCACGGACACAGCTAATAAAGTAAGTAAATTCATATGCACACGCAGAAAACACATGCAAAACAGACAGGCACGTGTACACATACACACAGAGATACAGACACAAACGCATACTCAGGTAATTACATACACCATAGACAGACATAATGGGCTAAACAAAAAAGGAGACATGTGGGATGGATGCTCACTGAAGAAGTCACAGGTGTGTGACGAAACATTTCAAACAATGGACATAAACAAGTAGAGAACGAATATATAGTACGTGTGTTTATTTTGCAAGAAAAAAATTACCGTCACGAAATATAACAATGTATGTATGCATATACATATACACACACACACACACATACACACACACACACCACACACACACACACACACACACACCACACATATATATATATATATATTATATATATATATATATATATATATTTACATATGCATATACATATATATTCACATGACACAGATATACATACATACACACATATATATATACAGAGAAAGAGAGAGGGAGGAAGTGAGAAAGAAGATTCCAAACCGGTAAACTTCTTAGACCGTTATTATGCAAAATTCGGGGGATTTTGTGAATGTGTGTATTCTTATTGTTACAGCGTGTCCATTATTGTTTCCTCAAAGCTGCAAATCAGTTGATGTTGTTGTTTCTCTGAATCAGTTTTTATACTCACCAACTTTGCTTCAACTTAAACGCCATTCTGAAAAGTTTATATCAAACGATGTGATCGTAATAACAATGTCGACTATATGTCCAGGTATTTGTACCTGGTCATACAGGTATTATTTCCCTGATGGTAATTCTGTACCTTCAAGTCTGTTTACCTATCCTCTTGTCAGGAATATTACTCCACATTTCTTATACTGTATTCCATTTTGATATTC
This sequence comes from Octopus sinensis, assembly GCF_006345805.1. Lineage (NCBI taxonomy): Eukaryota > Metazoa > Mollusca > Cephalopoda > Octopoda > Octopodidae > Octopus > Octopus sinensis. The sequence continues at coordinate 5,598,919 of NC_043007.1, read as the reverse complement.
TTACTGAAGTCCCTCGTTACCATACACCATGAGATCATACATAATACATAGTTGAACTTCTGCTGCTGCCTTTAAACTCATATCCAGATGTTACTTTCCTCAGTAGTAATATTATAGAAATCAAGCATGAAACGAATAATAGACACCCAATTTCTTTAAAGAATCTCTTTTGGTTCTTAATATCCCTAAGTTCTGTTCATATAATGTGTACTCAATCTTCTAACTTACCATAATTTTGCTTAAAAAATCTTGGCAATCTTCGTAGTCCTTAAAACTTCAAATTTTTAATGGTCCACATATGTGGTATTTCGTCATAGACCATGCGGTTATCTATCCAAGCTATTGCTAATGCCGTCTTCTTTCCCCAAACAATCTTTCATTACCATTTTATCTAAAAGTAGCTGTTCTTTTCTCACCTATAATTTGGTCTGTAACCTTTCGTCTCAACAGAAGGTATTCCGTTATTATCAAGAAATGCCTACAGTTCATCTGTGAATTGTTCCAGTAACTTCCACATCAGAAGCAGACATGATGTGGGTCTGTAATATCTACAGAATGCCGATTTGAAGTATCTTTCAAATGCAAAACTATTCGTCCAATAGTTATCCACTCAAGAATTTCTTCATTTGATTTAATCAGTGCATTAACCTTTTCAGCTATTCTTTCATGGCATCTGGTCAGTTTCTTTATTCAATATTGTTGAATACTATTGGGTTCAACTGCTTTTCAATTACTCACCTTTCTGCAGATTTTCTCTCAGATTTTCCAGCCATTCACATTCAGCATTATACTGCTCTTTCATATTCCGCATCTCACTCCAAAATACTCGACTTTCTTCTGGTTCAAGTATAACTCTTTAGTGTGTAATTTCTCATATTTCTTGATGAATTCTTCTCATCAATTCAGAATAATTTATACTGCTTTACTCTTTAATCATATTTTGATATTTTGTCAAAGACCAATCACAACTTTCAGCCCACGAACCCCTGGTTCCAGCCCCATTTACGCCTTCATTTGAATAATTATTTAGCAACATTTTATTAATAATTTAGGTTTGTGAGAGTTTTCCTTTCCACAATTGTTTTTTCATGGCACCTTCACTAGGATGGCCACTAATCTAGTCTAAAGACACTCTCACACATATAGCAATAAGACAAAGACTAATTCTACAGTACGCCAACCTGTTATTCTTCCGACATGTGCTAATAATAGTAATAATAATAATAATAATAATAATAATAATAATAATAATAATAATAATAATGATATTTATTATTATTATCATTATTATTATTATTATTATTATCATCATCATCATTATTCGTGATACGGGCAATGGTTTCATCCACTTTATTGCAGATGATTATCATCATCATCATCATCATCATCATCATTATCATCATCATCATCATCATCATTATCATCATCATCATCATCATCATCGCCGTCGTCGTCGTCGTCGTCGTTGTCGTTGTTGTTTTTATTGTTATTCATCTACTTCATTCTATTCTATACACAGTTTCTATTAATAGAGAACAAAATTTTGTCGCAAAAATCTGAATGTTTACTAATTTGAATTATGATTTATAACAGATTTCAATTGACTCCAATACACTTTTTTGTCATTATACGAGAATGAATCGTTGATAATGATATTTCCAATAAAATGTTCTGTATACGTATAATAATATTTTTCCTCGGATATTTTCAATAGAATGGGGGTCAGGGAATATAAAGGATATTGTTTTTATTGAACAAACGAAGATAATCTGAAAGTCGATAAACTTTATAATTTTGCTTTCCTTTGTCTAAAAGCATCGTTGAATTTTTAGTTGTCTATAATTAGTTGAATCAACGATGATGCATTGTCGTTGTGATAATAAATAGCAGCCAAATTTCTCTATGAATTTTCTTTTCAAGGACAGAAAATACTTATGATCTTAAGAACTATTAACTCTCTATAAATGGCATTTTGAGATCTACAGTGAGATAATGTTCTCACATCTGGGACGAGACTGCTGTTGCCACGCAACAGCAACTTTCAAGATGTGTAGGCACTATTCCATTGTGGCTTTCAAAATGTCTGTGTGTGTGTGTGTGTGTGTTTGTGTGTGTGTGCAGTTGTGATATGTGTGTGTGTGTACGTATTCATAATTTAGTTGATATTGCATCGTAATGCTATATTGGATTTTGACGATATGCAAAACTAATTCAGCGCTGAAATACCGTGAATATATTTATATCTATACAAAAACTCGGTGTATACATACATACATACATACATACATACATACATACATACATACATACATACATACATACATACATACATACATACATACATACATACATACATACATACATACATACATACATACATACATACATACATACATACATACATACATACATACATACATACATACATACATACATACATACATACATACATACATACATACATACATAACATACATACATACATACAACATACATACATACATACATACATTCATACCTACATACATACATACATACATACATACATACATACATACATACATACATACATACATACATACATACATACATACATACATACATACATACATACATACATACATACATACATACATACATACATATGAATATATGGCTGTCAAAGTTAGTACTCAATCGTTGCATCAGTCCTCACCTCTCACTGACGAAGCTTGAGGTAAAAGGAAAGGCAAAAAATATCATTTGCATTGACCAAGAAGAATCTTTGCGCATCCATACATTATAGATGTCAGACAATAAACACCGGAACTCGTGCAGGTGTCTACCGCTGTTTTGTTTTCTTTGTAGTTGTAGCAGGGATGCACAGAAATAGTCTTTTTATTACTATTTATTGATTCCGTGAGATAAAAGCGTTACCGGTCTTTTTTTTACCTTCTGCCAAGAATGCGACCATTAATCAATAGTGTATTATATTAGTGAAATAGCTTATATGCAGGTAGTCTTTTAATGGTGATCAGCCTTTTGGTGGTGATTTGCTATTTCTTTTTTTTTTATTTTGTTTGATGCACACTTAATTATGTTGAAGCGTAGCTTGGAGACGTCAAGAAAGTCTTAGTAAAAAGAGTAGTGTTAGGAAAATAAAGTGGGGAGGCGGTGTCTGAAAACCACTAAATTACACCTTTGAATGCGGCTGGGTGCAGAGGAAAGGCCGTAGTCCAATGACTGATATTGCTTAAAGTATAAACGAATAATTTTTCATTTGAGGCTAAGCACTGAGTTCATTTCTGTATTTCTGTATTTTATTCTCCATTTTAAGGCCTCTTCTCGCTGTTTGATAATCGTTATTGCTTCTTTTCATGCTTTAAGAAGAACAATGAATAAATGTCTTTGAAGTTGCTATCATTATCTGGATAACTATTATAGAGTTACACTCGAAAACCAAGCAGTAAAATTCTTTAAGATGAAATTTCTTCTTAATAAATACTTAATACGTTTTAAATTGAAACAAAACATTCTGTTTTTGAAACGTTTTTGAATTTACATTTCTTTTCAAAAATAAATGAATCACTTAATATATTGAATTGCGAACAAAGGTAAACAAGAAGAATACAAAGAGAAAAACTTGCTTTCAAATGCGCTTCACTTAATTTTTAGAATTTCTGATTACTGAAGTGAAAATATTTCGAGAATTTAGATGTTTTAAGGAAGTTTTAATATATAGAAGCAGCAGCATTTGGAATAATCCGTCGTTTTCACGTCTTACAACAGTGGAACATAAGGAATGAGGTGAGAAAGTCGCTCTTTTCAGAGGAGGGGAAGAAAGTGACCTGAATATACTTCCCCTAACTGCAGACGTTTGTCTTGGTGACACCATGGTATTTAGGCGTCTTCTGCCTTCCCTCATTTTCAGTTTAATTTGCTACATCTTGTTACCTCCGCCTTAGCCAAGGAGGAGGCATTGTTTTCAGTTGTTTTTACGTTAATTTCGTTTGTTTTTACCATTAACACCATTCACCACCAGGACCACTACGACTGATGATGAAAACTTGTTTCAAAAATATTTAAATTTTCATCACGGAAACAGTGAAATCATTTTTATGAAATGATATGGAAATTACCATCAAAATAATAGTGAAATATTTCCGCTAAAATGTTATTTAAATTAACAATTTCGTAACTGAGGAAACATAATCTTAAACGGAAAGATTAAATATTAAAAAGTAAAGCGGTAAAAAAGATTCTGTTAACAAGGCGATTCCTACAACGGCTACATTTAAACATTTAAACCTGAATTTTCGTAAATGTATGAAATCATCATTTCCATTTATAATTATGACACCTGTTCATTGCAAAAGTGCCGTGAGCGATAGCCCTTGTGCCCTACTCAGACCAAGTAGCCATGGATTAATGAAAATTGAGAGATTATTTATCTTACATCACAGCTGGTGAGCAATAGCATCATTGGTTACATATTCCTAATGTACCACTCTCTGGTTAAATGTGTTTTTAAAGAGGGGAATTGAAAAAGGAGTGTCTTTAACACAGTGCAGAACAATCATCGCAAATGATTTCGTTTGAAAAACCTCGGTTTTATTGGTGATGTTTATATGCTTTTGCGAAAGATGTCTACTTACATATACAAATACAAATAAAACACACACACAATTACATATTTCAGTACTTCTTTGGAAGTGTTAATGTTATTTCCAGCTTTGCTGTCGTAAATTCCTACAAGAATCATGTTTGAGACAGATATCACAATGATTTTGACTAAATGATCTCTTCAATAAATATGATCAAAAGAATAACCAGTCATTTAACAAGGCTGCAAGTTGAGGCATTAATGTTAGAGAAGATATTCCATCCTATGTTCAAAGAATCACCCCCGACGTTGAATATGCGACGACTGTTCACGTTAAGGGTTTGCTTTGTTGGTTTGTATGTGAGGGCCGTCTGAGCAGCAGCTCTATACGCTTTCGGGATAAATAAGGCATTGGAACGTGTAGGATTTATTTATTCATAGCTACCTACATCGTACATAGATCGGAATTAGGCCCTTAGACTTGTGGGGCTCCCGGGCATCTGCCCAGTGTGACCATGCCTTGAGATGGCACTTGCCTGCATTTGTAAATGTATGTGTATATATATATGTTATATGTATCAACATATGTATATGTATGCATGTGCACGTATGTTTGTTTGCGTATATGTATGTATGTATGTCGCCATGATAGTCGTTAGCCACAACACACATTTTTTTCTCTCCTTGTTTCTCTCCTTATTTTTTCGTAAACTCTCCCTATATATATATATGTGTGTGTGTGTGTGTAGTGTATATGTGTATATATATATATATATATATATATATATATATATATATATATGTATGTATATGTATATATATACACACACACAGACACACACACACACACACACACACATATATATATATACATGTATATATATATATATATATATATGCATGATCAAAGGCATTCCAACCGTGACTATCCCATTTTTTTATTACATGTAGAGAACAAAGAACAAATTTATCTACGTTTCCTTTTGTAAGACTTCACAGTGTGATTTATCAGATATTTGGCTGTTATTTCTAGCAGGTGGAAATATTATGTAGAGGCTTCCTCATCGACTCCCTGACGTGTGCTGCTATTTTGAGCGGCAATCTATAGATCAATAACTACGGTCAACTCTAGTTACAACTGTTATATCACTTCTACGTATTCAGACCAACATCTTCTGTCTAATCTTTTTGAACAACCCCATCACTACAATAAACGCTAGTTAAATAAATCTTTAATACACCTAGCTCTACTTTCGCTGACTTATCACCAGTGTGCTGTGCTTAAGTTGATATATAGTTACAATCAGTTGTGTTTCAAAGACCTACAACTGCAGCTGGCTCTACTTGACCTATGGCTACAACCAAATCTACTTCAACAATATGCTTTCATCAACACCTACACAAGTTAACTGATAGTTATAATCTTGCTGACTTGAGCAGACTTAACAGTTATAGTCTGCTTTATTTAAGAAAACCGCACATCTACCGACAACACTATGCGAGCCGATCCATAGCTACAGTAAGCTGTACATGAATAGTCTATAGCTAAAATCGACTCTACCTGTGTACAGTAGACCTTAGTAGTACACGTTTAATTGAGCCGATCTGTAACTAGTGTCAGCTCTACTTAGGCATTCTGGCTACTATCAGCTCTCCTTGAGAACCTTGAATTAAAAAGCAAGATTGAGTTCATGCCTTTTTTTTTTCTATAGACATTAGTTTAGATGTACAAGATGCTTCTCTAACAAGGTATAGTCATGTAGTTAAACATCTTCCTTTCATAACTACATGATTCTGAGTTCAGTCTCACTGTGCAGTGCCTTGAGCAGGTGTTTCACTAGGGTAGCCTTGGGTTGACCAATAACTTGTACGTAGAAGCTGGAAACTACAAAAAAACCATCATACAGTATAACTTTTACTCCACTACATGATTCTTTGATATTACAAAACATGAATAATAAATAAACTATATCAAAAATATTTCTCTGTTATCTAAATGCTGTCGTCAATCGGCAATCCAACATGAAAATCCAAAATATCGATTGCTTTGTCACATAAAATTCTTAACTGCCAGTTCAAAAGGAAAATAGACGCACATGCTTCATGCAGTTTTCCATATTTATTCATCGTTATTTACGTAGTTTTCACTATTTCTCTAAGATCTCATTAATATTCATAGTAGTATTTGTGTATTTAGACCTCAATCTTCTCTCTCTCTCTCTCTCTCTTTCTCTCTCTCTCTCACTCTCTTTCTCTCCCTCTTTTTCTCTCTCCCTCTCTTTCTCTCTCTCCTACATAATTCCGAAATATGCAATCAATATGACAGACTCTGCTTGCGAGTCGCTTTTTGATATTCTATATTTTAATTGTTATTTTTAATAGATTTTAATTAAAATACTTCCAAGACTACACAAAGAATATAGTTGAGGACATTGGAGAACTAAATCCTTTCAAAATTCTTTAAAATCTGTTGCAAAATATGTGAATATTTTGAACTAAATCGTAGAACCACAATTATAAAACAAATACTTGAAATATCATTTAATAAAACATCTGAACAAAACTATATAAAAAACACGGCCTAAGGAAGCAATCCGAATAGTTGAGTGAGTGTTAACACACTTCGTGCCAAGTCATACGTAATTGTTCAGCATCCACACAGCGATGTTCTAACACTAGATCTGACAAGTGTGGGAAATTGTATGCTTTACTGAGAAGAACAAAGGAGACTGAAACATGCACGAGTGAGTTCATGCGATCACTGAAATATGAGTTTCTGTGAAAGGCAAAATTCCACAGTTTTTACTGAGAAACAACGAATTCAGGTAAGACCAAGTCCATCGCTTGATGGACTTATTTTATCAACTGAGATTGCCGTAAAGCGAGGTCGATACTGGCGGGAAATTAAGAATGGAATATAAAAGAATGCAACTAAATAGCACATATCATTTAGCTCGTTGCTCCACCAATTCTGCCCTCATTAATTTTAATGAATCAATTTCTGATATCGCAACCAATCAACAACGATGGTCATAACAAAAGGTTGCCCTATTTTTGTATTTTGACATTTGATATATCAGGGTTATTTTGATATTCTACGATATTGTGCTGTTTAACATCTTTGTTTTGTTTTTCTTTTTTTTCTTCTTTTCCTTCTTGATGCTAACAAAATGGTTGGATGGCTTTTGTTGCAACAATATGTTTGTATGTTTATTTTTATCTGAACCTTTTTATTGTCTTTATGCTATTATTATTACTGTGAGCGGCTCAAATGTGAAGTAGGAGTAGAACCTGTTTTGTTTTATTGTTTTTTGTTTTTATATATTACTTTCATGAATGAATGAAAGCTGAAGAAAGAAAGATATGTGCTCTGATCAGCTGTACCGAATCATTGAATTAGATTGGAGTTCAATAATTAGCGAATAATTGATTTACACGAGTCGACGAATGAGCAGTTTTGAGTCACTAGACGTGCTAGAAATAGCACTCAGTTACCCTCAATTCACATGTCGTTAAAGAGGAGGTGGTCATCGTCGTCGACGTAGTGGTGGAGGATCTCCTTCGATCAAAGGTGAGGTCTCAACTGTTTAACTGAATTATCCGCTCCTGGCTGAGTATTCCTCAGATACGTGTACACGTAATTGTCAGGCAGAATCAGCATGACACAGTAATAAGGGTGTATCTTTCCAATTACAAGTAGAATCAGTTCCACGGGCTTCTATACAGTCTCCGTCTACTTAATTTCACTCACAAGGTATGGGTCGACCTGATCCATACCTTGATAGTCGGGTCTAACTCGGAATGTGATACCTGCGAATCAAATAGCGGAGAAAGGAGACAACATGTCTGTCGACCAGTGACTGTATTGTATTTGGTAAATAATTCGATGTCGATCAAATAAGGTATCCTTTTTGCAAGGATGTGTTCTAGATGACTGACTGTCATAAATCAGACATTTACCTGTCATATGACAGAATTTTTGAAGAAGAAGAAGAAGAAGAAGAAGAAACTGTAAATACTCCCTTGAAATAAAGCTTGATGAACAGAATACTCGAATTTATTATATTATCACTTATTATAATTTCTGAACTTATTATATTATCACTTAATATAATTTCTGAACTTATTATATTATCTCTTAATATAGATTTGTGACTTAAGATATTCATTTTAGGCTATATACTTTAACGGAGAGCATAATTTGTTAAAACAATCCCAGTATTTCACTGGTATCGGCAATAGAACTGAGAGAAATATTTCAAGGCAGGGTTCTCATGTTAAATATATATATTGTAGGGTCTGATATATTGGACTGAAAAACGTCCTTTCTATGCGTAATTAGAAGACAAAATCTTCTTCTCAGTTTGTTTTTATTGTACTTGCTGAGTTTAGCAGAGAAGCTATTGTCAAAGGCTTTTGCAGGTCCTGCAAAAGCGGTGGCATTGATGGCATAAATTTTCCTCATGAATCTTTGTACGTCAATAGCTGCAAGAAAGATTTGAGCAGGGAGGCGAGTTTCAAAATGAACGACTGAGCATAGTAAATAGTTCCGGGCCTGAAGACGGACATGAAAAGGGGATGAGAGAAAAAGAGGTTTGAGGGACGGGAATGTCTGAATTAAGATGGTGTGAGCCCAGTCAACTCCGAGGATCAGCGGTTGCTATAGAATTGGTAGAAAAGACAAAGGGCAAACGACACGCTTGTAGGACAGAAACTGGAACGTGACTTTATACCAATCAATCGAATTTCTCCCTCTTGGAAGCAGTCTAGGCTGTCTGGGAGTGCAGTGGTAGCAACCGTAGCGTTGTTCCACATGTGATAGCAATATTCCGTTGTTGGATTCAACCGAATTTTGTTGAGCTGAAATTTCTTGTGGCCCTGAATAGAAGACCCCCATCTTCGGGATGTGATTTTAGTTATGTTGAAAACTTAAAAAGATTTTTTTCTTTGATCGTCTGATGATATTAGGGCTATCCCTCTTGAATATTGTTAAATCATGAACATTCTTGGAGGGATATATTTTGTACGAATTGCAAGGGCGCTTTTAGTTAAGCAATGTTTTTCAATTTAGTATTTTTTTTATTATTGGGATCGATAAACACAGTTTTGACTCATTTTATTGTTATACTTGACAAAATACAGCAGTATAAAGTGGCACAATAAAATGTCATAGAACATTTGGCCACCAAAATAACGAATGGCCTACTTCTGTTAGGCTGTCCATAAATTTCAGCACCTGTACTTTCCTTATCTTTTTGTCTTTTTTCCGTTTTCCTTTAAGACAAACAGTTACCCCCTGGATGCGTGTTTCCCCTTTCTGTGTCTCCGATGATGTCTAAGGATAGAGCAAAGCCGATGGTGCTTGGCACTTGGTTGTTGCAGGTGTTACCATCGGAACTCAAATAGTCAGAACAAGTACCACAAGTCATCCCCATCAGATTCTCTTACACTTTCGACAATCCACTTCCCATGATTCCCACTTTTATTTTGTCCTCCAGAAAAGATGTAAGGCGCATCAGACTTTCGCCTCCCAGTTCTTTTGGTTAATATGATACAACATACGATATTTAATTTTAATTTGCCAAGCCTCAAAGAATTTTAAATTAAGTGAATTTGACTTACCTTGTTAAGGTAGATTGACAAGAAAAAAATTGATAAATATAATAAAAAATAAAGAAAAAAGAAATGATGAATGTGAAAACTATATCGATTGATAGATTCTTTGTCTTGTAGGATCGTGATATACTCTAGATGACATGCATAAAGGTTGTATGGGAGAAACATACGCGAGAAAAGAAAACGATATGCAAGAGAATACAGTTGGTTAAGTGTGTACGAGCTGTATGGAAAATAAATCGTTATATCTTTAGATTAATTATGTTCATGTACCATGATTTATGATAGAATTAACGGACCGAATGTTCGGGAAAAAAGTTCAAGACGCGTTGAATGATTTAAATAAGTTATAAGTAGTTAAGGCGGCGACGTAAATGGTTCGAAGGCTGGTGCAAAATGCTTAGAGGCATTTTATCTGTTTTCACATTCTGAGTTCAAATTCTGTCGAGATTGACCTTGTCTTTCATTTTTTCGGGGTCTATAAAATAAGTACCAGTTGAGTATTGGGGTCGAACCAATAAATGTAACACCTTCCTTGTGCCAAAATTTAAAGTCAATAAATGACGTGGTTAATTTAATTTATTTTTGAATTTTTATTGAAATCTATTTAAATATATATAAGCTAAGAATTTCTGTTATCCTTAGTGTATAACAATCTAATGATCCTGTCAACCTTAACCAGCTCGACATTACGGTGTTATCATGAGGGAAATTATAACTATATCCGTCAAGATCCTTTGATAATTCATGTCATATTTTATCATATGTTCAACTTTTAACAACTCACTTCACTAATGAAAAGAAGAAAAATAGTTATGAAAAGGAACGTGAGAAGCATTAGAATATAGGGCAAAATAACTGACAGTATTTAGTAACGATTCTTTATATTCTGTGTTTAAATCATAGAAGATCAGCGCTGCTTTGTAGTCTTCTGAGACCAATATATCCATTATATGAGTCAGGTATTGCAGTCGTTTCCATTGATTGTATCTTCTCCCAAATATGTGAAACCTCGTGCCCATGTTATAAATCAAAGAGGAATGGTTTTTGAAGAATCTAAATAATCTCAGTGAGATTCACTTTACTTTTGGATTCTCTGTGAGTTCCATTACTTTCTAAGTGTTCAATAAATTGTAATTACCTTGTGCGTTAGAGGGTCAATAAATTGTAATTGATGAACAGATGACTACAAACGGGAACGCTGTGGTGTAATATGGTTTATTGGTCTAAGAACGAGAAGCTACAGAAAGCAACGAGAAAGAATAAATTAACGTTTGGTCAACTTGCAACAATCAGTTCAGAAACGAGATCTGATCAAAAAGTATCGGGACTGTTGTTATGGTAACGGAGCTAAAGTAAGCAGAATAAAGCCGCTTGACACAGATTTGACCTTAAACTCTGTCGCACATGCACATAAGTTACAGAGTTCTCGTTCACTTCCGTTCGTTATAGCAGTGCTTAGAAGTAAAGTGTGTAGAATATGGTCGCCCTCCCCCCAAATGATCGGATTTCAGCTTCGCATTTTCTTGAATGTATCGAGGAAGACAAAACCATTTTGGAAACGATCATAACAGGTGACGAATCGTGGTTCCATGGCTATAACCCCGCGAAACCAAGGCTCGTTCTTTGTAGTAGAAGACCCAACAAGATTTTCAAGACGTCAGAAAATCCAAGGACATGCGATGAGGCAGCTGCTCGCTATCTCCAAAAAAGGAGTTCCGAGAATATTTCCCTCAATGGAAAACAACACTGGATAAAATGTGTAACTTCAAAAAAGGGATTTCTTCAAAGGACACCATGTGCTGCCTGGCTACGTGTTGTAGTTTTCGTTTTATAGCACCAGTCCCGATACTTTTTTTAATCAGATCTCGTGTTAAAATGATTGTTTCTGGAAGACGATCTCTGGCACGCCATTTCTCCTTTGATTTATGACATGAATACAAATTCTTCAAAAGCTTCCCAAAGAAAACTAAGAAAAAACAAAAAAAAAACAGCAAAGTATATACAAAACAGACTGTTGTTGAATAGAGAACAAAATTGATTTTTTTCCCCACTATTTGTCTGTTATCTTCACGCAAGAAAATCTACGTTTTTTTTTCTTTTCTTCGGAAGCGTAAACTTAAGCCAACTGTTTTAGAAAAAGCCAGAAAGTTCTTTATAATTCTAACAGTATTTAACTGAACCTCTACCGAAACAGCAACAAGAAAAAGAAAACCAATAATTATATAAATCGTTCATGGCGCTCATTATATCTTTTTACACAAATACTTACTTCATTATATCCTACATATTACTATTAGTGACTTGAAAATCTTGTTCGCCCCTCCTTTATCTAAGATTATTTTTAAATACTTGAAAGGGACCAATCCCTATCGCATATCGTAATTCTACTACGTGGTGGTAACGACTATGTTTACGTTGTACGCAGATGATATTCATTACTCAAGAAAAGCCCAGGGCATTGTTCTTTTATGTCACTGATTTTTGAGAAGTTTTTTTTTTCATTTACTTATGTATCGTATTTCCGTTCAGTTTTAATGAGCTTTCGAATATGATCAGCAGAATTTAATCATTTCAAATGAATATGGTTTCTTAAGATATAATTAAGAATGGGATGGAAGCCTGGAGCTTTCCTTCATCTTAATAGCATTCTTATATACATTTTATCATTATCAATAACAAAGACTTATCATAGATCCTGCAGGAAAGAAATGAATATTTTAAACATAGGCATAATTCAGTGGTGGAATCTTCCCGATTTCTTCGGGGCAGGTGACAAGGTTATATTGAATCAGAATTACAGTGATGCTAAAAGTCTAGCACCGCCTTAATATTAACGGTTTCTGAACAAGTTATACATTATCCATAAATACTTGTATTATGTCACGCTGAAACTTATCTTCGTATTTATACTTTATTAAAGAAATATCTTACAATGTATCAAAACACCGCCCCCGCCCAGCACGTTTACACCACACCAGTAAGTTCCGCGTTCAATCCTTCTTCCCCGTAATGTTCTCCCCACTCCCGAAACCCCCAACATCCATGTGTTACCTGAGGCTATTGACTTTCAGTTGCTCGGTCCAATAGAAATATTAATTACGCTAATTTCTCTGGATTTGAAGTTCCTGCGAATGCCAAGAGTTTTACAAACCAAACTAGACAAATATGTTAGGATCTTGGAGGTTTTTATATCTTGCTTGAGTGTAGACAAACATGCATACAGTCACACAATTAGCTAGCTAGTTGTCTACCATTGTCCTTATTTCAAATTTTTGCCACAAAAGCAGCTTAGGGGAGGTGGGGTGAGTCGATTACATCGTCCCCAGTGTTTCACTGGTACTTAATTTATCGACCCCGATAGGATGAAAGCTAAATTCGACCTCGGCGGAATTTGAACTCAGAACTTGAAGACAGATGAAATACCGCTAAGCAGTTTGCCCGGCGTACAAACCATTCCGCGAGATCGTAGTCTTAATAATAATGTTAATAATAATAATGGAAGTGTTATCATGTATATTGTTTTGTCTTGGTGTAAAAGATGGGCTACAGCAAATATTCTGCTCAATACCACAGATTTGCTTGTCAGTTGTTTGAACTTAACCAGTTGAGCATGTCCCTTAGTGGCTGACGATATGTGCATCTCTGATCACGAGCAGAAGTAGTGGGGAAGCATCATAGCCATGTGTTGAGAGGGATTCTTTGGGGTTTGAATAATTCACCTCAGGAAACATGGGTGGTCCTTTCAACATCCTTAAACAACCCTTATTCAGGGACCTTTTGAGCAGGATGGGCTACTCGACCAGAAGAAAATTCTAACTGGGCCCCACCTGCAAGGTCATGTGCTATTTATCTTGATATGAGATCACCATGTCGCGCACATATGGTTGTGATGCATGTGCCTGGTGTACCCTTATCAGACGGGTAGTCATGATGGGTATACTGGGCTTCGTATATTTTACCCCAGTGTCACTTTGATGGCATGAACTGCTCTCTCACTCAATAATAATAATAATAATAATAATAATCCTTTCTACTAAAGGCACAAGGCCTCAAATTTGGGGGAAGGGGACTAGTCGATTACATTGACCCCAGTGTTTCACTGGTACTTAATTTATCGAACCCCGAAGGATTAGAATAATAATTGTCGACCTCGACGGAATTTGAACTCAGAACGTAGCGAGAGGCGAAATACTGTTATGCATTTCGCCCGGCACGCTAAAGATTCTGCCAGCCATAAATAATAACAATAATGGTTTCAAATTTTGCCACAAAGGCAACCATTTTGGTGGACGGGATGAGTCCATTACATCGACCCCAGTGTCCAACTGGTACTTATTTCATCGACCTCGAAAGTATGAAAGGCAAATTTAAATTCAAAATGTGAAGACAGACGAAATACCTATTTCTTTACTACCCACAAGAGGCTACACACAGAGAGGACAAACAAGGACAGACAAACGGATTAAGTCGATTATATCGACCCCGGTGCGTAACTGGTAATTATTTAATCGACCCCGAAAGGATGAAAGGCAAAGTCGACCTCGGCGGAATTTGAACTCAGAACGTAGTGGCAGACGAAATACGGCTACGCATTTCGCCCGGAGTGCTAACGATTCTGCCAGCTCGCCGCCTTCTTAATAAAAAGAAGAAAAACAATTAGTGCATCATTTTGTAGATTAATTATGAAGTTTCATGTTAATTAGCATTATTTGTGATGAAAGTGTCAATCCAGTTCACTCAGTAAGAGAAGAAATTATAAATCGACATAAAATCTATGTATTGTGTCGCACCTCGGCGTGACAATGTTCGAAGATGTTCTTCACAACACAAATGTTGCTGGTAGTATCAGATTTTCGGATTATTTTTTTCTACTTCTCAGTTTTAGTTCATTTTATTTATTACATATTTGTGACAAATATAAGAAACCTGAAAACAAAACCGGATTAAAGATGTTTGTTGTTATCACAATCTTTTGAAAATTTAGAAAAACATTAGTTTTAAGATTTAATCTATATACATTTATTTATTTATTTGATTACTTGATCGCGAAAGTGATATATTAAATTTCACAGCTGATGAAAGCCCCTAAGCTATCTCATACACTGAAAAAGTTGGATATCTGACAAAAGAATGGCAACGTAAACTAATTGATTTATTCCCACGGTAAATCCAAACTTTATTCTGCTTTGCTACGATCTTTTATTTCGTTATAGAATATACTAAACCATTAAAAGACTAAATGCCATAGTTTTCCTTGTGTTTATTTGTGTGAAGAATTGATCACTTGCTTCAGTACTCACCCGTGTTTCTCAGAAATAACCAAAATGCCGAGAAATGTAGATATCTTTCACATGATTCATTTTATAACTGCATACATCTTAAGGTTATTTGCCATGCTGTTAGCTTTGCATTTCCTAGGACAGTGTAGCAGTCATGACGGGCCCCGTCTGGGATAATTTATTTCAGTTGGGTATCTTTTCTGTCACCAACCTTTCCTTGCCCCTTACAACACGATAAATATCATATATCTAATCTAAAACTGAGATATATACAGTCATATTATTATTAGTATTTTTGTTTCCTTTTTGTAATGTAAAATATATGTTTGTGATTGGTGTCTGCGATCTGTGTTTATATTTTGCTCTGTTTGAGTATTGCTTATGTAAATATTATCAAGAGGAATTCTGAAGAGTATGTACAGTGTCCGGGTTGAACACCTTGTATTGTCCACTCCCGTTTTCTTAGTGGGTCTTCTGTGTTGTGCTCTTGAAAGTAATATGGAAAGCAGGTGAATCAGTTGAAGTTGTAAACATAGATACAAACTAATTTATAAATCAATATTAATCATTATTAGCTTTCCGTATTTGATTTGCTATTAATATTGGGAATTTCAGCGTTTTTTTTTTTGTAGAATGTTCTCGGTGTTGGCGAATGGTTTCCTTTAAATCAGTTCGCATTCCGTTTTATTATGATTTTAATAACGTAGTCATCAATTTCCTAATTAGTTTATTTCATTTACCACAATCCACGAGGAGCTTGTGAATTGGTGTTAAGTGTGAGGTTGATAGGTTTGTTGCGTTTCGGCTCATATTGTTTTATGGCTTGATTTTTTGGTTCATTAGCATAAACTTGTCGATTAGCATTTGTTTCATTTTTAGATTTATTTATTAAATTCCTGTTTGTGAAGGAGATCTTCATGCTTTTCTAAGTGAGGACTTTACCATTGATATTTTGTATTTGCGCCGTTATTCATTTTCTCCATATAAATATATGCATTTATTTGTCTTTAGTAT
Organism: Octopus sinensis; assembly: GCF_006345805.1. Taxonomy (NCBI): domain Eukaryota; kingdom Metazoa; phylum Mollusca; class Cephalopoda; order Octopoda; family Octopodidae; genus Octopus; species Octopus sinensis. Next base: position 5,582,425 of record NC_043007.1, on the reverse strand, counting down.
CAACGGATATAAGGTATCTATTATTTTCTATTAAAAAAAATCCATGTCTCGGTAACTTATTTCTATTGTTCTGAACGCTGAATTTCAGAACGGAATTGCCTTCTAGATTTTCCTTTAATCTCTCAACGCCCTCTTCTACGTCCGTTATGACAGGCATTTCGTCCATCACAGCCCTGCAATATATAGTCAAGCTGTATCTTGCTACTGCTTCCTTCTCTATTGTAGCCTTATAAAACGGCGCACATTTCGGTTATTATTTAGAACCCGTAGACACTTCATTCTTTTGTCTATATAATTTATTTTGTGTATTACAAAAAGGTATCTTTTTTGCTCAGGACAACTAAATTTCTTCGGTATGTGAGCGAGTACCTCGGGTGTTTTTTATTATTATCCGGGTGTTAATATACATCACTTAATATGGTTTCAATTGTTAATGTGATATTGTTAAATAAGAATCTTACGCCCATGCTGGAGATGCTGCTTAGTTTCAAGATTTTGCAGGAATATTTAGGATTCCTCTATACCGCTTAGCTTTAGTGTTCGATAATGTTATCTAATTGTTTAGCGACTCTAGAATTAATTTCGTGTATTTATTTGAGATATTAAAGGTAAAAAGGGGTTGTTTTGTTTATGCATTTTTATTGTTCGACAGATAAGCGATGGACTAAACTCTCTTCCAATGCAGAGAAAATAAGAGGCTTCAACTTGTGCGTTTATCGTCATAATTAGTTTATTTTCACTTTAATTGCGTTGTACTATTTTCTTGAATCCATATAAATTTGTATTTTCTCGTTGAATACATTGTTTTATTTTTGTTTCGTTTTTACAATTTATTCTTCTTTTTCCTTGGTTTCAAATATTTTGTTTGGGATTCAGTCATTAGTTTGCTTTTTTTAAGTCACGGAGATGTTGAATATTTGTTTATTGTTGTATCGACTCTATTAGATTCGCCTTTTCGGAGTAAGTGATGGAGCTTATTCTTGTTTCCGGTTTTGGTTACGGTCATGCTGGAGTGCAGCCTTGTAGAGTTGTCCCTCCAATACGTTACTGAAGTCCGGTATTTATTCTTTTGGGCTCATTTATTAACAAGTTAAGTCACGGAGAAGTAAATAAACCAACACCTCTCGTAAAGCGTGGAGACAAAGACACAAACGCACATACAGAATACATATATATATATATATATATATATATATATATATATATATATATATATATATATATATATACACTGTGTATAATATGTATCTTATATATACCTAGGGCTCCCACACAATTTCTGTCTGTCAAGTCCACTGACAAGGCATGGGTCGGCTCGGCGCTAATTAAAGACACTTTTCCGAGATGCCATGCAGTGGGATTGAACCCCACAACTACGTAATTGCGAAGCGTTCTTCTTAAGTACACAGCTATACCTGGCATTGGCTTTAAGTTGTGTTTTATTTCTAACCTCTGAGATTTTCTTAAGTTTGACAAGGTCTTTAATTTTAGAATGCTTGAGGCTTTTTGTAATTTAGGGGCCATTTCTATTATGGATGGAAATTGCTGAGGGTTGCAATTCGTATGGGCTGAGCAAATGTTAAGAAGTTTAGTTTCCTATCAAGAAAGAGTTATATTTTTTCTTTACAGAGTTTGCTTAGTTTATTTATATTGCTCTGTCTAATTCACCGTAAAAGAGATGTTTCGATATTATTAAACCCTGGATATATATTAGACGTGTGTGTTTGCGTTTGCTTTAAGTTTAATAAATGTTTCTTATTCACTGATTTATTGATATCTTTCTTTGACTGCACAATTTCCGCTTGCACGCACTCTACATCCCAATACATTGTATGCTGTGTATATTTTTCTTTCTATCAATTGCTTTCGAAATCCTCTTGTACACTGTTCATATTTTACTATTTTATTATCTAGTTTTATATTTAAAGAGAACAGCTTTTCGTTAACTCAGCATGGTTACTGTTGTACAGCTCTGAGTCATCTCTGTGATCATAAACGCCCCAACGATGATCATCTCATCTGTTCTCAAGCACAGTATGATCAGGATTGCTCTGGGATGAAACAACAAATAGAACCACAACAGGTCACAAATTACATACTCATAGATTTCGTGCGACTGAAAACAATAGGAGAGTCAATGTTGAAATACTTTAGATCATAAGCCTGCGCAGTCAAGCCTTACTTGAGGTTAAACAACAAAATCAACAAAAGCAATTCTACTAACAGCGTCAACACGGCTCCAAGGTTCCAAACGGGAAGTAGTTGCAAAATCTGCTAGAAATAACAGCCAAATATCCTACGATTCTTAGAAGTTCTGGAACCCGTTCTTGGACTCTACATTCCCATATTTGATTAAACCAGGCGTTACTTGTACCCCCTCTCTTTTATTCACACTGTTTCGTCCTACCACTTGCAATTGTTCCAAATAATTATTTGACCCATAAAAAATGACCACCAACATGTTGGTCACCAATAAAAACTACATAGAATCTCCTGATTCACACAATTAAAATAAGAAAATATATTTGAACCCCCGCTTCCTGCTTCTTTGCAGTAGTCGTTTGAAAGTTTACACTGATCATATTGAGAAACACTGGATTTAGCCATTGAAACAAAAGTTTACGTCACGAAGATTTGTCTGAAGCTAAGAAGCATCGACAACAACTGTGACGCATATCACTGTTTTTCTGGTTCATAAGACGCGTCTTATAATTATGAAAATATATTTTTGAAAAAGCAAGTATTTGGCTATTTATAGATCCGGTATCAAAGATTTGTTTTGTAAAAATATTTCATTTAGAATGAAACAGTTTTGCATTAACGAACCTTAATACATTACTACGCATGTCCAGTAGGAACGGCCCATGGGGTATGTTTACTTTCCAACTACCAGACAGGCGTCACCATAGAGTTATTGTCAAGTTCTCATTAGCTACACATCTCATTGATCTCCACTGTTTATTGTAGAGATCAGTGAGACACCCACGGATACAGAATAATCAGATAGAAAGAGAGAAGAGAAAGAAAGAAAGAAAGATTCATTAGGAGAAGAATCACATCGTTTAGTTTAAGCCCGATTCTTCATGTGAAATATGTTTTGTTGCATTCGTTACAGACAGCTGAAGATTCCGTCTCTTAAATAAATTATCTCTCAGCACATCAATCACTGCTCACATCTAACATCCTTGTCACTGTTTGTAGGTCGTTGCTATCTTCATTGAAAATTCCATCTTCGGAGCCGCCTATTACGTTGCTCTTTCAACATCTTTCCATTCCTTGCCTATTATTTCTACATTTCTCTCTCTCTCTCTCTCTCTCTCTCTCTCTCTCTCTCTCTCTCTCTCTCTCTCTCTCTCTCTCTCTCTCTCTCTCTCTCTCTCTCTCTCTCATCTTCGTCTCTCTCTCTCTCTCTCTCTCTCTCTCTCATCTCTCGTCTCTCTCTCTCTCTCTCCTCTCCTCTCTCTTCTCCTCTCTCTCCTCCTCTCTCTCTCTCTCTCATCTCTCTCTCTCTCGCTCTCTCTCTTCTCTCCTCTCCTCTCTCTCTCTCTCTCTCTCCTCTCTCTCTCTCTCTCTCCTCTCTCTCTCTCTCTCTCTCTCTCTCTCTCTCTCCTCTCTCTCTCTCTCTCTCTCTCTTCTCTCGTCTCTCTCTCTCTCTCTCTCTCTCTCTCTCTCTCGCTCTCTCTGCTTGGTTTCAAGATTTGCAAGAATATTTAGGATTCCTCTATACTGCTTAGCTTTATTGTTCGATGTTATCTAATTGTTTAGCGACTTTAGTATTAATTTCGTGTATTTATTTGAGATATTAAAGGTAAAAAGGGGTTGTTTTGTTTAGGCATTTTTATTGTTCGACAGATAAGCGATGGACTAAACTCTCTTCCAATGCAGAGAAAATAAGAGGCTTCAACTTGTGCGTTTATCGTCATAATTAGTTTATTTTCACTTTAATTGCGTTGTACTATTTTCTTGAATCCATATAAATTTGTATTTTCTCGTTGAATACATTGTTTTATTTTTGTTTCGTTTTTACAATTTATTCTTCTTTTTCCTTGGTTTCAAATATTTTATTTGGGATTCATTCATTAGTTTGCTTTTTTTAAGTCACGGAGGTGTTGAATATTTGTTCCACTCTTCTCGCATAAAACATTTGAATGCTTTGCTCCGTGAAATGTCCTGTAAGTTTAACTACAAAGTTAAAACTTTAGGGATAACTGCTTGTTTACTTTTTAACTATTTTTTTCTTCTTCTCGGCTGCTTTGTGCCCTTAGAATTGATCTCCCTTAACTAACAAGCCACTAGTATGCTATAATCAAACTTTCTCCGCCATTTTCACACTCTTCATTTATCTACCTTTTGTCATCTACAGGAAAAAGAACACCGGTTGCGATTATTTCCTTAGACAATGTTTTCTGTTTAACGATTAGTAGAAGCGGAAGCTTTGTGTTGTACCCTCTTGGGGATTTTATCTACGACAGTTTTTGTCCGATGCCACATCGAATGTTAACGGCTCTTCATCTAGATCGGCCATTTGTCAAAGTTCATGATTTGTGTTCTCCTCGACATGAATTACATTTTGATGAAACTTAAGCTTTCTTTCTTCATACACCTTAATCATTCTCGGCGCAATCCCGATCTTTACTCTTACGTTTAGTTCTAGCCTCTTCGTGAAATGGTAGCAGTAGAATGAATATCTAACCAATGTGTTTGCAGTTCTATTTTTCTTTTCTTCCAATCCTTCACTTTGCACATTATTTATTTGAAACTATATAATCTACATTTTGTCATTTTTGTGGGCATGACATTATGACTTCTTCCAGTTGTGAGAATTTTGCTTTTAATAACGAAATTCGTTTTTTTTTTCTTCGTCGTTTTTATCCTGCTTTTGTGACGCTTTCTTTTCCAAGCTCACAAATTACTTTTGGTTGGTACTGTTGCTCTAATGTTCAGTATTGTCAGTCATATTAAACAACTTATATCTTCTTAGCTTACATTACCATATATTCTGTACTCATTATGTTGTATAGTGGAAAGGTACCATAAGCTGAGTAACTAAATTAATAGCTAACAGAGGGCGTAGACTTTGTTTGTATTTCAACCAACTTACAAATGTGAGTGAGATATCGTTATTGTTGACTCACGATAAACAGAAGAAAAGAAACAATGTTCAGTTAGCGAATGCTTCTTAACAGTTACAATGAAATAATTGCAAAATTGGAAAAAACAACTTTTGCTGCTCATAGAACTCGAATATATTTATTACAATTGTAGACTTATATTAACTTGTATCGGAGAGAGAGAAGCAGGTAAAGACACACAAAAAGCAGACCATTTAATAATATAACGCTGGATTGGTGGTGAGCTGGCAGAAACGTTAGCACGCCGGGCGAAATGCTTAGCCGTATTTCGTCTGCCGTTACGTTCTGTGTTCAAATTCCGCCGAGGTCGACTTTGCCTTTCATCCTTTCGGGGTCGATTAAATAAGTACCAGTTACACACTGGGGTCGATATAATCGACTTAATCCGTTTGTCTGTCCTTGTTTTTCCTCTCTGTGTTTAGCCCCTTGTGGGTAGTAAAGAAATAGGTATTTCGTCTGTCGTTACGTTCTGTGTTCAAATTCCGCCGAGGTCATTTTTGCTTTTCCTCCTTTCTGGGTCGATAAATTAAGTACCAGTTACGCATTGGAGTCGATATCCTTGATTTAATCCGTTTGTCTGTCCTTGTTTGTCCCCTCTGTGTTTAGCCCCTTGTGGGTAGTAAAGAAATAGGTATTTCGTCTGTCGTTACGTTCTGTATTCAAATTCCGCCAAGGTCGTTTTTGCTTTTCATCCTTTCTAGGTTAAAAATTTTAAGTACCGGTTACGTACCGGGGTCGAACTAGTCCACTGCCCACCCTCCCCCAAAATTTCGGACCTTGTGCCTAGAGTAGAAACGAATAAAACCCTAGATTATTTGGGAGAAACTTTTCTGGAAAAATGTATCTTATGAGATGGAAAATATGACTAATTAGCAATTATAAAAATAAGAAGCTCTGCGGATAATATTGGCCATATATGTTTTAGCTTAATTAGAGTAATGAGGAAATTTCACTTGACAGTTGAAGATATATAAAGTAAAATGATGAAATATAAAAACCTCCAATTAAATACATTTTGTTATTGTATTCCAATAAATAGATTGTTGGTAATTGTATACAAACAGTATAATGGTTTGATTATTTTCAGAAATTCTGAAACAAAGGATTAAGAAGAATAATCACTTAAGAGACAGACTTGTAAATTATGAAACTAATTCAGTAGTCGATGGTTTGCATATAGAGATGATAACATACAAACCTAAGTACAGTTTAAATATCTTTTCTCCCTCTACATTAATAGTTCAAAATTCACTGCAATTAACTTGGCCTTTAATTCATCTAGGATCATTAAAATAAGTTGTGGCCATGACATGATATTGATTCAATCAGCTTTAATGGAGTTTGGAAACCTGCTGCCTTCAGTTCATATACAACTTCTCAGTCTCTTTAGGGCCTTTTTCATCACTTCCCCTTGCGGACCTTGTGTAGGGAAGTTGCTGTCTTTAGGTCACATCCAGCCTTTGAGGCCGTTTAGTGTAACCTTCTGAGAGAAAGTCTAGAAAATTACGATCACATCCCTTCCCAGCAAATGTTTGGCCTGTGCCGCCACACATAAACCTACTCTCCATGTATTGATTCCCATTTTCTGTTTAGTAATTATTCGGCAACACATCTTAATTCACAGTTTATCAACCTGCTGGGGGCGGGGTTTATTTCATTTCGAAGTTTTCTTGCTTCTAACCCTTCCAGAATCAATATATTAAAGTACGAATTAAGTATTAGAGTTGTTGCGATCAGCTTTTACCATCAACACTAAACTTGCGACCTCTTTCTTATTTGGAAACTGTAAGGGCAGCAGAATTTCAAACTATTTAGAACATTGGGAAAATGTCTCGTTCCAAATCTTTATGCTGTTTGTTCAAATCCCGTCAAGGTTAACTTTGCGGTTCATCCTTTCAAAGTCCATAAAATATACTATCAAGTGCTGGGGTCGATGGTTTAGACTGAGCCCTGCCACACACACATACTCACATTTACACACGCACACGCACACACACACACACACACACAACACACACACACACACACATACTCTTCAAAGTTTGTAGTGTTCTGCTTAAATTAGAAAGTGTAGGCACTATATTGGCAGAAACGTTAGAGCATCCGAAAGAATGCATTGTGACAGTCATTCTGGCGATTTAGATTCTTTGTTCAAAATCCTTTCGCGATTAACTTTGCCTTTCGTCCTTTCGTGGTTTCGATAAAATTCAGTGGAAACCGAGTCCAAACCAAGGACCTGAAAGAACGACTGGAACCGAAACAATAAAGAAAATGAAATAATATATTTTTACAGAAGTCTCTTATATTTTATTTATTTTGTTCGTTGCTAACATGAGTAAAATGTCGAAATAGAAAATACAGAAGAACTAAATTAAACAAAACAACAAAAATACAATCTAAGATTTTAGTAACGCACACTTATACTATGAGAGTATTTGCAGAAAAGAAATTGAATTCAATCACAAAAAAAAAAATATATACCACAAAATTTAATATTTCTGAAGAAAAAACACAATATTTTCTAGAAAATAAGATCAAAGGATTCTTAAACTAGGAAAAGAGTTCTTCAGAGTTGGAAATTCTGGTTGTGTTGTTGTTTGAGTTGCCTTACTTATAACCCAGTCATTATCCAATTTCGTTGTCTCGTTCTAATTAGTCACTCTTATCTTTCAATAAAGAAAATGACTTTCTTTCGTTTACGTTGTTTATTTAATATTTACTGTCGTTATTTAAATAGATGATAGCAAAATTATATATACATACATATATATATATATATATGTGTGTGTGTGTGTGTGTGTGTGTGCGTGGTTCTTCTCTGGAGTCATGTTTTTCTAAAAGACCGATATACATATATATATACACGCATATATATATGCATATGTATATGTATGTATATATATATATAATATATATATATATATATATATATATATATATATACACATATGTATACAAACATATATACATATATGTATGTATATATGTATATATATATATATGTATGCATGTGTGTATATATATATATATATATATATATATAGATAGATAGATACATACATACATACATGCATACATACATACATACATACATACATACATACATAAATTGATAGATAGATGGATAGATAGACATATATATATATATATATATATATATATATATATAGTCTCGCAGAAAATACTGAGCTCCAGAGATGTTGTACACCTGCAGCAGGAGTTGGACTCAATTTACAGACGGGCTGAGGATAATAATATGCAGTTTAATGCTGGAAAATTCCAAGCCCTGCGCTACCAGCACACAAAACTGAACGAAAACCATACAGGTTACACTGGCTCGGGGGGGGGTTACAATCCCAGAACCTAAATCAGTGAGGGACCTGGGTATCGACATGAGTAACGATAACTCTTTCTAAGTGCAGATTACCAAGATGGCGACAGAGTGCAGATGGCTGCCTCGCTGGATACTGAGAACCTTCCGAACCAAGGAGAAGTAAACCATGACGGTCCTCTGGAGGACATTTGTCTTCAGCCGCCTGGACTACTGTTCCCAGCTATGGACACCCCACAGGGTAAAATAAACAGCGAACCTTGAAGCAATCCAGCGAAGCTACAGAAAAAAAGATTGTCTCATTGCAACACCCCAGCTACTGGGAAAGGTTGAAGCAGCTAAGACTCTACTCCTGGAGTGAAGGAGGGAGAGATATGCAGCAATATACATCTGGATGATCCTGGAAAGGATTGTGCCTAGTTTTGGTATTGAAAGCTACACAGATGTTTGAACTGGTCGCCACTGCACAGTGCCAAAGACCCCAACACTGTCATCACGTTCCAGGACCAGTTACTGCAACAGCCTGGGTTTCGAGGGCCCACAGCTTTTCAATATTCTTCAAAAGAGCCTGAGGTACCTACACAAAGTGGATGTAGGTGTTTTCAGCACGAAACTGGATCTCTTCTTGTCGAGAGTCCCAGATGAACCTACCTCGAGGCAGGGGGTACAAATGAGAGCAGCGACATCAAACTCCTTTATTCCCCAGTTACCACATATCAGATGAGGCTATCAACAATAACAGTGTAGTAGAACTGCGGTACCCCAGCGTTGCCGCAACTTTGAGCTGAAACCGATAAAAATATAAGAGAATATATATATTATCTAATAATACATATTTATTGAATTTTTATAATGACTTCAAAGATGTTGGCTTGATCGTCTTCGTCAGACTAACAGTCGCTTGCAACTCTTTCTTTCTTTATATGTGTGTGTGTCTGTGTGTGTATGCATATATAATATATATGTATGTATATATATATATATATATATTATATATATATATATATATAATATATATATATATATTATATGTTTTATATACTATATATATATATATTATATTATATATTATATATTATCTATACATGCATATATATTATATATATATATATATTATATCTTCATTTTCTAATTCTTTCAATTGTTTCAGCTTTAAAGCTGCGGTCATGCCATAAGAAGATATAATGTAATGTTGTTGTCTTTCATTATAACCGGAGATTACAGTAATTACACGCAGACACACACGCGCACACACACCCAGACACACACGCACTCACATGCATGCACTTACACATATCCTTGTCTTCGTGCTACTGGACTGATGACATAGCAAGTGTTTGCCGCCCGAATCTTATGAATTCTGTCGACTTTGAAATATTTCAGAAACTGTTTTTACTTTGTTTCCTTGTTTTAGTGAATATACAAAAACTTTAATACATACGCACACACGCACACTCTTTCTCTCTCTCTTTCTCTCTCCCTCACTTTATCTCTCTCTCTCTCTCTCTCTCTCTCTCTCTCTCTCTCATATACACACAGGCACACAAACACACACACACATTAACATCCATACTGGCTCACACTCACTCATATACTCACAAAGAGAAACATATCCTCACAGTAACAAACTCACACATACACAACAGGAGACACACATTCACACACACACACGCACACTCTTTCTCTCTCTCTTTCTCTCTCCCTCACTTTATCTCTCTCTCTCTCTCTCTCTCTCTCTCTCTCTCTCTCATATACACACAGGCACACAAACACACACACACATTAACATCCATACTGGCTCACACTCACTCATATACTCACAAAGAGAAACATATCCTCACAGTAACAAACTCACACATACACAACAGGAGACACACATTCACACACACACACGCACAACTGCGCACCCACATACAATCATTTTCACACTCTCACACACAAACAGATACATACACCAATCTGTGAACACAGAAGCACACACATTAATTCAGGTATACACTCAGATACACACCTAGACAAACAAACAAGCACAAACATCCAAACAGACGCATTTGCAAACCCACCACCCGTAAACGCGTACATTCGCAAATTTGTTGATGTTTTTAAGAATATATTTATTTCTTCCCGTCTTAGTGTATTTGCTTGTGTGAGAATATAGGGGTAAATGTGTGTGTAAATGTGTGTGTGTGTGTGTGTGTGCGTGTGTGTGTGTGTGGTGTGTGTGTGTGTGTGCGTGTGTGTGGTGTTTATTAAAAGCAATGAAAACAAATTTGCATAAAGAATTTAGAATCAAATAAGAAAAAAGTGGATTGAAAAATAATTTTAAAAATTGATTTATGAATATGGACTCGGATTAAAACTAAATAGTAATTAATTAACACCATAATTAACACCATAATTTGTAATAAACGTTTGATTTGAAAAAATATATTTTCAATGGTTTTCTTGAATTTTTATTCAAGTTTAAAAGTCAATTTTTTCTGTTTTACTTACTTTATTTCATCATCGTCATCGTCACCATCATCATCATCATCACCATCATCATCATCATCATCATCATCATCATTAGTATCATCATCATCATCATCATCATCAACAACAACAACAACATCAACAACAGCAACAACATTCCCAGACCGGGCGTTGTGTGTGTTTATTGAGCGAAAACACCTAAGGCTCCACGAGGCTCCAGCAGTGGGCGGTGGGGACCCCTGTTGTACTCTTTCGCTCCAACTTTCTCTCACTCTTTCTTCCTGTTTCTTGTCCCCGACTTCCTACGCAACTGGATGCGCATTCATCCATCCGTCGATGCTCTCGGTGTCGGGGGTTGACCTGCTTTCTCTTCTGCGGGTCTTACGAATAGCAAAGGACCACGATTCGGACTTCTAGGACGAAGACCGCTTCGCTCAACAAACAACAACAGCAACAACATTATCATCATCGTCGTCACCGTCATCATCATCCGCACTAAGGGAATTCTTGTTGGGAGCTGCTGTCCCTAATGTTTGGTGTTCGAACTTATCACCGGGATAGATGCCCTTCTTAACACCAACCACTTAACAAATTTTATCGAGAAAATATGGAGACGAGATGAAAATATCACATTTCGTTCAAACGATGAGACACGTTATTGACTTGTAAACCTGTAATACACTTGGTTTGTAGATTACGGTTGCAAAATGAAATAATGTTACCTTTCAGACAATTAAATATATACGTACCTCTTTTTTATTTACAGATTGTACGGGATACGCATTTTATTATGACACCGATCGGAGAGCGTTATTCGGTAACCAAAAGCATGTAGATGTTGGAGAGGCGTAGGAGAGGAGTGAATGGTAGCACAAAGGCCCGACATAGGGAAATAGAAGTGTAACTGTAGATAATATACACTAACCTAGGGTATGCACCTAAGGTTCAAGTGACCCATGGGTAAGTAAGAGATAGCAAGAGATCAAAAGGACCAGAGGGGAGATGCTGAAATAGTTAAGAGTATGATGAGAAGATTAGATGAGAAGAGGCATATCTGGGGCGGGGTTAGAAGGGGAGTGATAGGCAATAACAGAGGTGAACAAATGTAAGGGTGGAGAATCGTATTAGAGCGTTGATGCTTGGTGGTCCAAAGGATGGAGAGTGCTGGATGATTGTAGAGCAGAACATAGCTTTAGTGTACTAAGTAAAGAATGAGGGGAGTCGAATGCGGCCTCTTATGTTCGGGTCCCAGATAAAGGTGAGGGGTTAGCGATGTGAAGTGGGTGGTGCATATTTCACTTTATTAAATTGTCAAAGATACAGAAGTTGTTTGATTAAGAAATTTGCATATCGAGCAAATGGTATCTGCGTTCAGTCCCAATGAGTGGCATTTGGGGTAAAAGTCTTCTTCTACAGACTGGAGTACATTTTAGCCTTGGTCCCTATCCGGTCCTCATTTCTTCGTTTATGATTGAAATGCACAAAAAGATATTGTAGAAAGATTTGTCAATGTTCCTTTTGTGAAAGGAAAATATTCAAGATGTCTCCTCTCTCTTTCTCTCTCTCCCCTCTCCCCTCTCTCTCTCTCTCTCTCCCTACTCTTTCCCACCTTTCCCTCACTGTTATTTTATATGTTTCCTTTAAAAACAAAATAAGGGTGTAAATAAATAAAAAGTAACAAACAAAATTGTTGTAACAAACAAAATTCCTTTATTTATATCCATGTGTAGTAAAAGCAGTGCAATTACGTGAAGAAATCTAAAAACGAAAAATGAATTATCATCATCATCACCATCATCATCATCATCATCATCATCATCATCACCTTCCTCATCACCACCATCATCATCATCATCATCACCATCATCATCACCATCATCATCATCATCGTCACCATCCTCCCCTCCTCCTCATCATCATCATTATCATCGCCATCCTTATCATCGTCACAATCCTCATCACCATCCTCATCATCATCATTATCATCATCATCATCACCATCATCACCATCCTCATCATCATCATTATCATCATCATCATCACCATCATCACCATCCTCATCATCATCATCATCATCACCATCCTCATCATCATCATCATAATCACCATCATCATAACCATCCTCCTCCTCCTCATCATCATCATCATTATCATTATCATCATCATCATCATTATCATCATCATCATCATCGTCACCATCACCATCATCATCGTCGTCGTCATAATCATCATCATCATCATCATCATCCCCTTCATCATAGTTGTCAAGATCACTGTCCCCCAAGTAGTGGGAAAGAATGTGGAGAAAAGTGGGGAAAAGTAAGAAGAGCAGGACGAATAAGAAAGGAACAGGATAAAGGTCGAAAGAAGAGGAGGGAGAGGAAGAAAGAGGAGAGGATAGTCACAAAGTATAACAAATAAGAAATCCAGTTCGTTTTCTTTATTATGACATAAAGGAAAAAGAATCAATTGTTGGTTCGGTTTATTTAATCAATTTTTGTCCAAAAATATTACATTTACTTTCGAACAAAGAACTCCAGCATTTTGAAAGTTTGTGCATCGATCTGTAACTGTTTTGATAATTCTCAATAGTTCATGTAATCGATCATAATGTCTTTTTATTCTGAGGCTTGAGATTAGTTTTATTATCATTCTTATTGTCGCCATTTTACTTCCCTTTGACACCTTTGATTCCTGGCCATAGAAGAGAAATGGTCTCTCTTGAGGTTAACTTGCTCTTGGTACTCAACAGCAAAATGAAGGCAGCACTGATCGTGAAATTCTTTATTTAGTGTTCTGGAATACAGAAGGGTTTCGATATTATGAAGAAAGATTTCAAGGCTGGAAATTACTAAAACTAAGCTTAATCTATATCGTTTTTTTGTAAGTCTTGAATTTCTGTTTTAAATTTAGTCCATTGTTATTTATTTGGTTTTTTACATGACTGACATCAGTCAAGGTCACTAACATACTGTAGACCTCAGCTGAGGTCAATGATATAAAGTTGACCTTAGAGGGATTTGAACCTGGAATACAAAGTGCCATAAATTAATACTGCAAAAATGTTGTGCAACTCCTGAACGTTTAATTCATGGGCGCACACGCCGAAGAGCAAGAATCGAAACAATAACATATATTTCTATAATTATTAATACCTTCCTGACAGATTTGAACGTGATTCTCTGATCGCTGTTATGTTTTGGTCATTGTAGAATATCTCCTCACTTTACACGATATATGTTCATAACACACGCGTATCATTGTTCCCCGACTTATGAGGACTGTTTCGAACTCGTTTACAACATCAGTGAATCGCGTATGTTAAGAACATCTATCGTCTAAAGGGCGATGTTTTCTCGACGGACCAAAAACAACAAGGATCAGATATTCACATAGAATCTGCCAAAAGATATTAACAATGGATACGTCATTGTCTTTCTCGCGTATTTAAACTAGATTATATTATTCGAATTGCCAGGAGACGAGGGGCAATCCTCTACTTTCCAATGTTATTACGACGATATAGATAAAAATTAGGCGATGAAGTAACAAATAATATGAATTTTTCTGACGATTGACCTAAACTTTTCAATGACTATGAAACCCTGCAAAATAAAAACAACTTTCACTAAAAGCATATACTTTAAAGTAATATCCGCAACGACAGGAAAGCACTCCTGAGAAATTATACATACATACATACATACATACATATATACATACATACATACATACATACATACATACATACATACATACATACATACATACATACATACATACAAAGACAAATCCACTGGTCCTCGATCCTCCCAGAACACTGAAAATGGGTCCGAATATGCCAGAAGCGGCGTAAAAGAATTATGTAAACAACCGCTCCCGCCATCGCTATATTCAAGTGTGTCTTCAAATTTAGCTGACTCAGTAGCGAAGATGCGGAATACATCCAACTCAAAAACATTTTTAAATTACAATTCGCAAAAAAATTTGTAGACTATGCGTTTGCAATACAGGCAAATGAAATTGCCACAAAGTACCTGGTGAACAAGGGAGACAGTGACGCTCTTGTAATCCCTAAGTATGTGACCTTTCTCCATTTTGTTTCTCCGATAAATATAGCTGTTTTCAGAGTGGGGAGTGTGAATGTTCGTGGCTTGGAGTCAACTTGGAAGCAAGGTCACTTGCTCAACAACCTCAGGGCACTCGATTTAGATAGGAGCTGCAATTAGTGATACAAGGGTTTCTAATGCGCAAGCGCTAGCACCCATTTTATGACGAGTATGAAATATTCCATGGTTTGTCGGGAACAGGCAGCGGAGTAGCAATGGAGATGGCTGGTCTTATGCCACTTCCACTCATATTCTCACGACTCACTCCTTTTCTTCATTACATCACCCATACATTTTTTCCAGTCTCCTCTCTCTTCTTCTTCTTCTTCCCCATCCAATCCTTACACCAACGTTTTTCATTTCCTTCATCAATCTGAAATTGTTCAAAAGGCACATTATCACTCACATCGCCTCCAAAGGCACATCAATCGCATCGTTTCGAATAGACTACGAAGAAGACCATAGTTGCAGCCTCTTCTCCCAGGCCAATCCATTAAGAGAATACTGAACAATACCTTTAACACAGAAGCTCAGAATAACGACTGCAGTTGTATTGTTTTCACTTGTTTTCCTACGCGCTGTAGTCGAATAACACAACCTCGACGACACTGTGCTTCGTATAGAGAAGGATATAAACGGGTTTGAAACAAGATGTAAAAGAGTAATGCAAAAACCAGAGTTATGATGTAAAATTGGCGTGTCACATTTTATTTCTTGTTGCTTGTACCACCTGAAACATTGTTTTGTTAAAAGAAAAAGTAATGATATTATAAACGGGGTTTTAAAAAATTATTGAATTAAAATATGTTCCATTATATTCAATTACATCGTTGAAAACGTGTATTAAATTAAATATGCAAATTATAAAATGCTGTTCGTGCTTTGAGACTGAGAACTGCTGAAATGATTCAACAACCGCTTGTTGGTTCGCTGATCCTTTATTAACGATTCCAAATGTTGTAAAATGTGGTGATGCGTTGGGGAGATGCTTGAAGACAATCGGGAACGCAATATAATTGCATAACCTGGCTCTGTTAATATCCGAAGCGTGATGTCAGAAGTATATGGTTGAGTGTTATCGTCAAACAACATTTGTTCATCTCTGTTCAGCGATATTGATGCTTTGACTTGAATTCTTCATGTTTACAGTCCATTTCCTATCACCGTGATGTTACACTGGTTGATTAGTATTAATAAATTAAACCTCTTCATACAAAGCTCCATATATTCACTTTAACCATTTAAATTGTGTTTGCTTTTTAAAATGTTCAAAACTTTACAGACGTCTGCATCTAACCATTGTTCAGCTCGTTTTATATTATCAAACAATTTGCCTCGTGGTTACTCATTATGGCCATTGCTTCTCGCTTCTCACTGAAACAAAAGTAAAAATATCCTTTTCTCTTCACAAGTAACAAAACGGTGCATAAAGTTTTCTTTATGTCGCCAATGAGCTGCGTTACATTCCACTTTAGTTGCCACAATATCCGATTTTCAGGCAATTCTTGTGGGATCTAATTATCAAGCTTCATCATTTTACTTGATGAGGAAAAAATAGCAGGACGAGTCTCAGAAGATATTACCATGTCTACTGCAAGTTATTTGCCCGTCGTTTTACAGTTTCTTGCTCGCAGAATTCTTAATTGCTCTTCCTTTATAACATATGTATTTTTATAGTGAAGCACAATATCCATGATTTCGTATTTTCAGCGCAAAATTTCTGAAACTGCACCGTTCGTGGGTTAACACAACATTCTCCAAACGTCTAAATTAATGTTTTTTTATAGTTTCAGTTACATTAGTTCAAATTTAGAGAAAAAGCAACAAAAAGTATACCTTGCTCTCTGAAAGAGTTGCTTCGCGCCTTTTATCCTACAATCCATATTTTAAACTCTCTGCTTTACATTTTAAACGCAATGCGCCGGAGATTGCGAACATTGATGTCATTTCCCACGCGACATGAAACAAAACAAATTTATTATCAGAACGTGTAGGTGCAAATGTGGTTGTGTTGTTAAGAAGCAACCAAGTGGTCTCAGGTTCAGTTCCCTTGTGCTCCTACTTTAGCCTCGGACCGACCAATGCCTTGTCTATGAATTTTGTAGATGAAAACTGTATGGAATCCGTCGTGTTTGTGTGTTTGTGTTTGTCACCCCGCTGCTTGTCAACAGGTGTTGGCTTGTTTCCATCGCTATGGCGGCGAGGTAACAGAATCATTAACGTGTCGGACAAAATGCGTAGCAGCATTTCTTCCGATTCTTTGCGTTCTAAGTCCATGTTGATAAAATAATGTACCATGTTGATAAAATAATGTCAAGTACTGGGATCATTATAATCGATTAACCCTCTTCCCTTAACATGTTTCGCCTCGTATCAAACCTTTGAAGGCATATTAAAGGCAGGATTTCCAAGAGGAAATCTCTAAATGACCTTCCAACAAGAACCCTTTCAAATTATTCTTTGCCGCCTAAAAAAAAGAAGTAACAGTGTTATAATAGAAATGCGATGATCGAGATGAGGATGGAATGGAGAACGATGGAATCTCTTCGATCTCTTTCAAGGAAACCTGCTGAATAATTTAATCGTTGATACTCAATGCCTGAAATAAGAGTAGAGTCGTCATGACTGGGGCTTTTTGGATCATAAAAGTCTACTCGTCCAGGACTGACCTGAGGCAAAACAAACAGGACTGGAGTATATGCGAATGAACTGTTATGTACAATTAACATATATATTTTTATTATAAAACGAAATGTGTAAGTAAAGGATCAATTATCTATCCCCTGTTACTAGTGCTGTACTGGACCCTAAGTAAACATATTTAACCCCTATGATCCCTATTTAGTTCATTATAAATATTACAGCATAACATGAAGCCACGCAGCATTGTGAATCGTAGGATGAATGTAAAGAGCAGAAATGTTTTGTTTTCTTTGGTTACCAAGCAACATTCAACTTCAGTTTTTAGTAAAGCTTGCAAGAAATAGGTTCTGCCACATCAGGTTCTGATTCACGTGTTGCATTATGATGAAATATTCGATGGAGGACCGAAAACTCAGTGAGTTATGGTACTCACCTTTGTTACAAGCGAGAACAAGTCAATAATTTCAAATTTCCCTTCTTTTCTCCCCATGTTATTCCAGCACCCATTAACTAACAGTTGTTCTAGAGGAACCTTAACTGTGTTGATTTAACTTGTCTCAGAAATCCCATGAGAGCCACGGGCCTTCGCCGAACTCTGTGAGGTTCTTCTAGGAAGATCATGAACTTGTAAAGGGTGATGATTGCCCAACTGAAAATATTATTTCTTGGTGTTGGGCAGTAAATCAATGATATAATACTAAATTTTAAAAATGTATTTGCTGAAAAAAAATTGAAAAAAAAACGTCTTTTACAGGTTAAATTTTTTGTTGAATATTTAATTTTCCAAGCGAAAATAATCTGTAATCTTGGTGCTAATATCTGATTGAGGAGCTTCCAGTCTGACATTACTGGAAGTCAGAGAAACTTTGGGAAGACAGAAGAAAGATAATGGTGACACCTGTCGAAAGATAGAACAGAACTTCATGGAAACTATTCGAGCATTGAACGCAAATTTTCTTTTCTAACAATTAAGATGATGGCGGGCGTTGGGATGGCTGCGGGGCTAGTAGTAGTAGTAGTAGTAGTAGTAGTAGTAGTAGTGTAGTAGTAGTAGTAGTAGTAGTAGTAGTAGTAGTAGGCTCTTGTTGCTTAGCGTCACGCCGCTACGTACGTAACCATACAGTGCATTGTTTGTTGTAATTGTTGAGCTGTTGAGTAGGGTGAGAAAACCTTTGGCCAAAGATCCTCCAGCCACAGCTATCTCAGCATTTTCACATCAGAGAAAGTGTATCCAGAACCACATTATCCTGTATGTCTGCTTCTTGTTCAGACAGTAGGATCAGGATGCAGTCTATCTCCATCGGGTTCAGTTATCATGTAGTAACTCGCTCGCTGGTCCCTGCTCTCTTTAGAGTTAATGGTGCTGGCATGTAGAGTGGCAGTGAAATCATGTAACATTTATGGAACCTATGCTGAGCACGTGCCTTGGCCGAATGGGTAAGAAACTTGCTTTGAAATCACGAGATTCCGGGTTCGATCTCACTGCTTGGATTTTTAAGCAAGTGTTTTTTGACCCCAACCTTGTAGACTGAAATTGTGCGAACCGTTGTCAAATGAACTGCCCTTGTAACTCAAGGAACCAACTGTTTCGTTCTTGATTTCTTAGAATTCGCGGAGATGAATTGCAAGTTGACTGTATGTAGTGACATCACAGTTATTCGTAACCTTACATTAACGATGATAAAATGTTTATTATTTGTCTCGGACACCTAGTGTGCATGAGCATAGACATATGTGTATGTGTATATGTATATATCTATATATATAAAACTCTAGTTGT
>NC_043007.1:5547958-5557958 GCF_006345805.1 Octopus sinensis | reverse complement strand
GGTAAGATACTTACTTTCCTTCTCTCCACACACTTTCACAGAATCCCTCTCACGCCCAAGAATGCAAAGACATCTTCCTTGTTCAGTTCTACACTCAACTAAACGGAGCCCGTTTAATCAAAGTGCATGCGGTTGAGTACTCCACAGACACGCTTTTAATACTCATGCGAAATCAGTGTGGCATTGTGCGACATGGCTGTATCTCTTGAATTACAGCTTCAATTCATCCGAAGGGCTTCCATACAGTTTCCGTCAACTAAATTTTACTCACAAGTGTCAGTACTTGAATATAGAAAAGGACACTTGCCCAATATGTCATGCGGCCGCATCGAAACCGGGATCTCATGATTCCTACATGCTTTACGTATGTGTACGTGCGTGTGTGCATGTGTGTGTGTAAGTGTGTGTGTGTGTGTGTGTGTGTGTGTGTGGTGTGTGTGTGTGCATAAATGTACGTATTGCTGTGTATATGTGTGCCTGATTTTATCGGTGTAAGCTCTTTGTTTTAAAAATCTTGACTTAGTGATTCTATAAAATGCATACGAAACTTATTTAAATTGTGGGGTCAGTATGTTGAATTAACTCTTGAATGCGATGCGCCATTCTAAGCACAGCCCAATGATTGAATCCATTTATGGAGTAATACATAATTAATGAATAAATACTTCCACTTTACTTTGTGTGTGTGTGTGTGTTTGTGTGTGTGTGTGTGTGTGTGTGTGTGTGTGTGTGTGTGTGTGTGTGTGTGTGGTGTGTGTGTGTTTGTGTGCGTGTGTGCGTGTGAGCGACAAAAGCAGTATTAATATGTATTCAAATTTAGTATTAAATGAGGATAAATATTACTCTAATATAGTCACAATCTACCAGCGCAAGGAAGTGTGTACAGAGTGTGGCAACTTTCGGGGAATCTCTCTCCCGGAAAACGCCGGCAAGACCTTCTTATGTATTCTCCGACAACATCTGTTTGATGTTATCAACATGGTCATGCCTGAGTCCCAGAGTGGACTTCGACCAGTTCTGACATGATAATTGTAGCCAGTCTTCTTGAAAAGTGTGGTGAACAGTAGAGACATACATTTCGTCTTCATCAATCCAAGACAGGCGTTTGACACGGTCAACCGTTCTATGTTGTGTCGCCTGTTCCAGTATTTTGGTTGTCCACTAACATTTCTCTCGATATCGCAGAAGTTTCATGGTGGTATGCAAGCGAGAGTGATACTTGGCGGTGAAGTGTCTGAACCCTTTGATATCCAGGTAGGGAAAGAACAAGGATGCATCCTAACCCCTGTACTTTTCAACGTTTACATCGTGGCTGTAACTGTTCTTTCTAGGAGACAGTTCATAAAAAAAAAGACAGAATTTGTATCACATAATTCTATGGTGACAGCATTTTTAGCACTTGCTGCCAGAAAGCCACATCAGAAATCCTCTCAACCATGGAGAATGAGATTCAATATGCAGACGATTCAGCTGAAACCATCTCATACCTCTGCCTCTTTTCAAAACATGTCAAACTCAGTGAAGCGTGCCTATTCCCAGCTTGGTCTTAAAGTAAAATATCAAAAAGCTGAAGTTCTCCAATCAACCTTCCCGTACTTATCTCCCCTCATCTCGTCCTTTTTGATGATGTTCCTCTACCGCGGGCGGACTCATTTCACAATATCTAACACTGGACTCCTTGACGAGGCGACACTTCGTCGGATCAACTTGGCCTCTGCATCTTTCATGAAACTCAGCGAACGAGTCTTTCAAAACAAGAACCTTAGAGCAAGCACAAAAATATCCGTTTATCGAGGTGACCATGGATCCACCCTTCTGTATAACCCTGAGTGCTGGACCCTTTATCGGTACCAAATCAGACAACTGGAAGCTTTCCATATCCGTTCTCTCCAATATATCCCCGGCCACCACATCGAAGGACAATGTGCCTCGTACCGAAATACACTCAAGGGACGGGATCTACAGCACTGAGGCCTGCACCCTTCGTCGACTTTTCCACTGGGTTGGCCATCATTCGTATGTCAGGTAACCAGCTCTCAAAAGATGATTCTCTTCAGCAAGATCGAGACAGGATGTAGGCCTCATTTATGCGGTGTCCTTCCCAATCGGTTGGAACTCCAGGCTGTTAATCGGAAGGTCTGTGTGAGACGCTGGAGTAAAGATCTTTTAAACCGAATGCAGGAGACTGCATGAAGTCGGATTGCTTTGACAAAGGAAACTCTGCGGTATCTCAAGAACCCCTTAAACTAGTGAATCGCGTGTGCTATGACCACACATCGTCTAAATGGAGTTGCTATGTGATAACGACAAATAATGCTCAATATATAATCATTTCTTTTACGGATTTGAGATTCCACTGAACAATCATAAAAGATTCCTCCATTGATAAGGCACCAACCTATTATTGCTAACTTGTCTATGAAATCGCTTTGTTTCAGAAGTCAACAAAACATTTCTCAATTAAATATTTCTATCACAACTTACAGAGTTGTCATAACAGCTTCTGGTCGTTACTTGTATTTGATTTATTGACGCAGCCATTAACAGTTAAGTGTCTTTTCTACTGACGCAGTGGAATCCTGCTTACAGAATTTTAATGCCAGACTGCTCAATTGCTTGATGGTAGGCATTATTAACTTGGTTATTCATGGCTTCAGATAATTACTGTGGCACCGATAATTATAATTGTGATTGCTTTACTGTTTTCCTTTGTAGAACTTTTCATGTTATGAATGTCAATGATTTCTCTTGGAGAAGCTACAAAAATATACTAATCCCATATGCACTAAAAATTATTCAAACTGTTCTATTTTCCAAGACTGGCTGTCAACAGAATTAGTATTCCGAATTGACACCTAAACACTTCGAAATTTTACCATAAAGCCGTCATGACAAAATTACCCTAATCTTTGCGAACGTTTAACGAAATTTAATTGCTATATTGTAAAAGATATTAAATCGATATTCATCAAACTCTTTCTACAGCGTGAAATAATATTCAACAAACATGTTATTCGATCGATATAATTAAATTCCTATTTTCAACATCTTCCCTTTGCTTTATTCTTTGTCCTTCACTAGAGTCACAGAAATAGAAAATAATTCTATAAACTACGTCTGTATTATTTTGAATGTAATAATATTTAGTCTTCCAAACATGGTTATCTGTTGGAACTTAAAACACCTGGCTTTGATGGCATATTTGTCTTTCGTAGCCGCAAAGTTACATAATCTTCATGCCGTATTCTTTGTCAAACAAATGCATCTATTTGTTTTTTCTGTTTTGAATTTCTATATTCTGTTGTCATAGAAATAGGAAATAATTTTATACAATACGTCTGCTCTATATTTAATACTGCAGTGTTAAAACGTTCGTCTCTGGCCACTACGACTACGGTGCTGCTATGTGCTGGAACTCCAAGCACCTGGTCTTGTTGATATATTATCATCCACAGCTGCGAAATGCTGTCGCCTTTCTATGAATTAGAACGTCAATATATCTGTCACCAATATTATTGTGAGTCCACATCCGTTGATTTGCATCAAGCTCAATGAAGGCTCTATGAAGCCCTTTAATCAGGGGATTTATGGGTTATTATTCCATCGAATTTCGATTACGAATCATATATAAATGTGTTTACGAATATTTTTGCAAAGTATGTGTGTGTGTGTGTGTGTGTGTGTGTGTGTGTGTGTGTATGTGTGTGTGTGTGGTGTGTGTGTGTGTGTGTGTGTGTGTGTGTGTGTGCGTGTGTGCGTGTTTTCCATGTTTGGCATGAAGTCTGCTTCACCAATGTCGTTATTTCCTCACCCTCGCACTCACTGTTACCTCCTCACAAACACGCTTTCACACCCACCCATTTAACGAATACACACACGCACACACACATAAACCATCCTACACCCTATATATATATGTGCGTGCATACGTTTTGTATATAAGTATGTGTGTGTGTATGTGTGTGTGTTTGTGTTTGTGTGTGTATATATGTTTGTGTGTGTGTGTGTGTGTGTGTGTGTGTGTATCAAAAGAGAAATATTCGTAAACAAGTTCAGCCCGTAAATTTGATAAGTTGCAATAGAAACTTCTAAAATACGTCATATTTATTGAACTCCCGTACAGAGAACACGTGACAAACTCATCCGCTCGAATGTTAAAACACGCAATATTTCATGCATTCCATAACATACGCCAAAAGGTATTGCTCTTGCTGGTCTTTTGTTTGTTGAGCGAAGCGGTCTTCGTCCCAGTGGGAGAAGTCCGAAACGTGGTCCTTTGCTATTTGTAAGACCCGCAAAAGAGAAAGCAGGTCAACCCCCGACACCGAGAGCATCGACGGATGGATGAATGCGCATCCAGGCTCAGTGGTTGCATAGGAAGTTGGAGACAAGAAACAGGAAGAAAGAGTGAGAGAAAGTTGGGGGCGAAAGAATACAACAGGGGTCGCCACCACCCCTTGCCGGAGCTTCGTGGAGCTTAGGTGTTTTCGCTCAATGAACACACACAACGCCCGGTCTGGGAATCGAAACGGCGATCCTCCAACCGCGAGTCCGCTGCCCTAACCACTGGATCATTGCGCCTCCACTGCTCTTGCTGTTCTTTTAGTTTTGACGAATCGCTAACTTAATGTTTAGTTTTCAGGATGCAGTGAATCAATTATGTGAGAAATAGACTTCTTTTAGCTGGTTATTGTTTGGAAGTTCCTCGTTAAATATAGATATACGAGGTTGCAGAACTTTACCAATGTTGGTAGTTTAATCCAAAATGCGAAAGACAAAGATAGACACAGGTCACACATTCTGTAGCGATTAATGTAAAGATACTCTGGTTCTGTAATGAAGCAATTTATTTTAAAATTATTAATATTATTCTCCTTTAAATTCTAAATTCATTTGGATGGAGACATGAATCTAAATTATTTAGTCCTTTCAACTCACAAGCCTCATCCAACGATCCTGTGGTTACATCAAACATTTTCTCTGTTACTTTTAGAGCGAAAACAATTATTATAAAATAATGTTTAGCGATCATGACATTAATGCCAGAAACATTAATTAGAATGAAATTTTCTCCGAATTCCAAAGCACGTTCAAGAAGGAATTCAGTTAAATACGGTAAAAATTCGACTATATCACACTGCATTAATTTAACAAGGCACTTATAATACAAGACAATTAATCAAGAATTTTAACATCACAAGTTAGAATCACCGAAAGAAAGGTGACGTTGACGACGGCGGAATTTGAACACGGAAGGTAAAGAGCAGAACCAGAAATACATAAGGAGTCTTTAAGACGCTCTGACGGTTCTGCCAGCTCGCGTTCTAACACACTGTTGTAAATTAGTGAGAGAAGGTAAAACACAGCCATTGATTATCGCATCTTTTCCGGTGGGATTCATGTTTCTATCACCCAGGCCGAATGGCTCCAAGTTGGTAGTTATAAGAATGTGAGCGAGGAAGAAACCAAAGTTTGGTCCCAACATTTACAATTGAGTGGGTTCCACTAAAGGCTTCCCGGATCAAGTGACTGTATTTACAAAATAAAGCAAAAATATTTTTAATATAGGAACGGTTTCCAAGTCTTTTGAAAAGGGTGTAGATAAGTTAGTTAATTCTATAGTTTATCGACCTAGAAGGTATGCAATATAAAGTTTACCTCGCTGGATTTGAACCCATAATGTAAACAAATATAGACAAAAAAATAAATCATAATTGCCCTCACCACTTCCTCTTTTTACAGTTAAGGGATGTTTCATGGCTAGATTGGCAAAGCGGGGACAAAATACAGGTTTTTCCCACTCTATGAGTTGTGCCACACAGCATCCTTTTAATGGAGAACAAGAAAAAAACTTGCAAATTCTTTTTCTAAGTTAAGAATGGAATAAGTTTTAAATGTTAAACATTTGAAAATGTTTATTAACAAGATTAACGGAAACACTTGAATACATAGAGATGTTTTGAGAGAGGGCTTGACGGAAAGAAAACGGAACAAATTTGAAAACATACGTTTGCACACTTTGGTCACCTTCTCATTAGCGACTAAAAAAAATATCAAACTTAACGATGAGAAATGAAAACAACAATTCTGAAAAGGTTAACAAAGAAAAAATGCAAAGAAAACTAGACATTTTCTTGAAATTTAAGGATGCGCTGTAAACATTATCACAAAATATCGAAGAGAAAATGTTTTGAGTTATTTGTTTTGAATGGGCGCAGGAGTGGCTGTGTGGTAAGTAGCTTCGTTACCAATCACATGGTTCCGGGCTCAGTCCCACAGAGTGGCACCTTGGGCAAGTGTCTTATACTATGGCCTCGGGCCGACCAAAGCCTTGTTTGTGGATTTAGTAGACGGAAATTGAAAGAAGCCTGTCGTATGTACAGGGGTTGGACAAAATAATGGAAACACCTTAAAATTTCAAACAAATTTATTTTCATATGGGGTAGGACTGCCTTTGGCAGTAATTACAGCTTGAATTCTATGAGCTATGGACTTCTTTTTTTTTTCTTTTTCATATAACCATTTTCCTCTCAAAGCAAATGGCCAATAATAGAATGTTCACTGCATAGTATTAGATGGTTTTGTTGACAAAACAAAGCTAGGTGTTACCTTTTAACATCTTAACGTTATAAAGCAGCAGCTTTCCGTACAGACATTGCAAACCGACCACAACGAACAGCTACAGAATTCTGCGTCCATTTATCGAGTCACCACAGGCCCGCATTTAACTAAATGCCTCAGAACTACAATACTGTCAATTTCATGTTATAAAATGCTTTATTTACGATTTTACTAACGATTTTTTTTCTGAGCGAACTATCTTTTATCTTTGAACAAAACTATTTTTTATCTTGAACTAAACAGATTACCTTAATCTCATAACTTAAATTGGATGTTGCCTTGAAGTTTACGAAACTTCTGAACACCATTGTTATTGACCGCATCGCTTCGATACTTCAATATGACTTAGTATTACTTTCTGCGTGTAGCTTTTATTTATATAGAATAAAATCGCTATATTAATATCTCTTCATCTTGGACTCAGTCATCACACTTGCCTAAAGGAAACCCGTAAAGAAAATGTTACATTTGCTATGAGATTCAGAAAGGCCTAATATCGTTTAAGAAATTCACAGACCATATTATCATTGATTTAAAAGCAATTTATTGTTCGGCTGAATTGCTAACTTCCAAGAACCAAATCAAAAATTAATCCTTGAGGAAATGTTTGTCCTACAGTAAGATTAATGATTATTTCACACTCTTCTCTTAATCTAAATCTACTGTTTCAATAATAAAAGCCCACTCGCTAAAGCTTCTATTAGGTCCATTGTCGAAATATCTTTCGTAATGTTCCATGTTCAATTTTATTCCTTTTCTGATGAAAACTAGCTAATAAATATTTCATCAGCAGCCATAACGACTTCAATTTATCTTAGCTGTTGAGTATTCCGTCAGGAATGTTTAAGTAAGAAAGTTTCGAATATATTAAAGCCACTAAACACACAGTTTAGCAGATTTTAACCCCTCTCTCACTCTCTCTCTCTCTCTCACACACACACACACACACACACACACACACACCTCTCTCTCTCTCTCTATCTCTCTCTTTCTATCTATCTATCTATCTATCTATCTGTTTATATTTATCTATTTACCTATCTATCTCTTTCTGATTTAACTCTCTCAAACACAATTCAATATATTATATATGTGTGTGTGTGTGTGTGTGTGTGTGTGTGTGTGTGTGTGTGTGTGTATACAGGGTGCGATAGGTAAATTGTCAACATGCTATTTTTTTAATTTCGCACACGCGCATTGTTTTTGAATTTGTCGACTACATAGTATAGTAGGGTGAGTTGGGCACCGTCTCTGAGAAAAACAGCACCATGACGCAATTCACTCTGCCAGAAAACTTAAACAAAGGGACCATCCAGAAGTGCTGCAGGGGATTTTGAAATCATCAGGAGGCCGTGGTTGAAGCCAATGGCGATTTTATTGAATGAATTTACTCTTTAATATTTTTATGTAAGTTTGGTAAATATATCTCTTAAAATGAGATGTCAGTATTATTTTCATTTTTGCGTAATTAAGACGACAATATATCCACCGCACACTGTATGTATGTATGTATGTATGTATGTATGTATGTATGTATGTATGTATGTATGTATGTATATATATATATATATACATGTATACGTATATATAAGGTTTTACATATACATATATACATATATATATATATTATATATATATATATATATACATGTATACGTATATATAAGGTTTTACATATACATATATACATATATATATATATATATATATATATATAAGGCGAGATGGCAGAACGTTAGCGCGCCGGGCGAAATGCTTAGCGGTATTGCGCCTGTCGTAACGTTGTGAGTTCAAATTCCGCCGAGGTCGACTTTGCCTTTCATCCTTTCGGGGTCGATAAATAAAGTACCAAATACGCACTGGGGTCGATGTAATCGACTTAATCCCTTTGTTTGTCCTTGTTTGTCCCCTCTATGTTTAGCCCCTTGTGGGCAGTAAAGAAATATATATATATATATATATATATATGTAAAACCTTATATATATATATATATGTCTTCGGTTTCCTCTCAAAGCAAATGGCCAATAATAGAATGTTCAATGCATAGTATTAGATGGTTTTGTTAACAAAACAAAAGCTAGGTGTTACCTTTTAACATCTGAACGTTATAAAACAGCAGCTTCCCGTACAGACATATATATATATATATTTTTTTCTCAAGCTTTGATACGACTCTTAATCTGTCTCTTTTTCTCTCTCTCTCTCTCTCCTCCCTTATTCCACTTCCTTTCTTTCCCTCTCCATCCGTCCCCCCCCCCTTTCTACGTTTCTCTATCTCTCTCACCTCCAGCCCCCTCGATCTGTCTCTTTCTTCTCCTCCCTCGTCCACCTTCTCTCCCTTTTCATCTGTCCCTTTCTCCTGTCTTTTGTTCTCACGTGACAGCTAGCCGCTGTTGAGCGCTCTTTTCGTTTTCAGCAGCCTCAGAAGCAACACGTATTTGTTCGTCTCCCCGTGGCCTTTAGGCACATCTTCACAAGCCAGCCCCTACTCAAATCGTCCTGTCGAAAGACCCTTGTCCTACGTCCTGGTTTTGTTTTGTTGTTTATTTTTTATTTTTACCGTTATTGTTTTTACGTTTTTGTATTCTTATTGGTGTCACGTATTCTGTATTTTTGTTTGTGTACTTCGATCGTTTTCCGTCCTTTCGTTGTATACATTCGAAGCTTTCTTCCAGGGGATCTAATGCGCTTGGCTTAGATTTCCCTTGGCGGGCTGGCCATATCGGAGCAATCTCAAGATTAATCAGCCGAAATTGCTAAGATGATCTGGTTCTTGACTGATGACTGAGGGCTTCGAATGTCCCGTCCTGTGGTTCTTGTGTCGTCTCTGTGGTGTTTCATGTTCTTGTCCATGTCTGTAATTAATTTTACTGTTTACCTATATAATCGTCGGCTACGTATCCACAATTGTCCTTATACGATAAGTATATTTTTTTCTCAAGCTTTGATACGACTCTTAATCTGTCTCTTTTTCTCTCTCTCTCTCTCTCTCTCCTCCCTTATTCCACTTCCTTTCTTTCCCTCTCCATCCGTCCCCCCCCTTTCTACGTTTCTCTATCTCTCTCACCTCCAGCCCCCTCGATCTGTCTCTTTCTTCTCCTCCCTCGTCCACCTTCTCTCCCTTTTCATCTGTCCCTTTCTCCTGTCTTTTGTTCTCACGTGACAGCTAGCCGCTGTTGAGCGCTCTTTTCGTTTTCAGCAGCCTCAGAAGCAACACGGATTTGTTCGTCTCCCCGTGGCCTTTAGGCACAACTTCACAAGCCAGCCCCTACTCAAATCGTCCTGTCGAAAGACCCTTGTCCTACGTCCTGGTTTTGTTTTGTTGTTTATTTTTTATTTTTACCGTTATTGTTTTTACGTTTTTGTATTCTTATTGGT
>NC_043007.1:5520458-5542958 GCF_006345805.1 Octopus sinensis | reverse complement strand
TCCCAAAATTTTATATATATCTTAACACTTATATACATGAACATATGCAAACGTGTCTGCACGCGCACGCAAAGTCTTGCATGCCTACTCAATGCTCGCATGCTATACTCATTCTCAATAACAAGTATTTCCAGTGCAAATCACTCTGATCGGATCACTTTGATGTAATAATGATGTCTATTTATAGAAGCTAATACAATGTGTCGATGTTTTCTCTAATGTATTCCGCTGGTAATTATGTCATTGAACTCAGAAACCAAATTGCAGTTATTCAAATTGCATTATAAAAGTAATGCGAGAGAGAGAGAAGAGCACAGCAGCTCAAAAATCTATTTAAAAAACTTCAAGCTGATCTATTTTGTGCACAAACAATAAACATGCTGCAGGTTGGACATAAAATCAAATTATAATACAACGTGGGTTTGCTTTTGTATAAAAGGCGTGGGTGATTGTTCTGAATGTTTGCCTGTAGAATTTATTTACTCAGTTCTATACTAAATGATTGCTTTAATGTGTTTGTAATTTTAGATGTAAGTTTGAATGTTTTCTTGTCTTTTTTTGTCCAATTTAAATATAAGGCACATTATGGCGAACGATATATACATATGTTTGCCTGTATAGGCGCAGGAGTGGCTGTGTGGTAAGTATCTTGCTTACCAACCACATGGTTCTGGGTTCAGTCCCACTGCGTGGCACCTTGGGCAAGTGTCTTCTACTATAGCCTCGGGCCAACCAAAGCCTTGTGAGTGGATTTGGTTGACGGAAACTTAAGGAAGCCCGTCGCATATATGTATATATATATATATATATGTGTGTATGTTTGTGTGTCTATGTTTGTCCCCCACCATCACTTGACAACCGATGGTGGTGTGTTTACGTCTCCGTAACTTAGCGGTTCTGGAAAAGAGACCGATAGAATAAGTACTAGGCTTACAAAGAATAAGTCCTATGTTTACTTTATATTTCCTTATTCTTTCGTCCCCCACTCCATCCCCAAAATGACTGGCTTTGTACCTAAATTCGAACTCATTTAGAATTATGGTTTGGCAAAAATCATTGGAGAGGCGAAAGAAAATGCTTTGCGCGATTTCTTCCGACTCTTTATGCTCCGGGTTCAAATCCCATCGAGGTCAGCATTACATTTCAGGTTCCATAAAATAAAATACCAGTCGAATACCGAAGTTAATGCTCTTCACCAAGATCCTCACTTCTCAGAAATTGCTCACCTTACACCAAAATCAAAAATCATTATAAAGGGTGACGAGTTAGCAAAGTGTCAGAGAATCGGAAGAAATACTTGCCCAATTTCGTTCTGCTGCTTGAGTTCTGAGTTCACATTCCATCGCGGTCAACTTGTTATTCATCTGTGGCCTCCATAAAATAATGAACCAATCGAATACTGAGAGCGATGGAATCGATTAGGACGTTACCCTCATAAATTACTGGCCCCACCCCTCATCTTAGAAACCATTTATGTACTTCTTTATTTATTTATCTATTTCTTTTCAGTTTGGCAGAACTGAAACAATCAAAGACACTCTAAACCCTGACTTCATCAAAAAATTTGTTATGTCATATTACTTTGAAGAATGTCAACACCTCAAATTTGAACTGTGAGTTAACCTTTCATGCCTTCTCTCCTTTTTACCTCCATTTCAAACCTTTCTTCAAGTAAATGTATATGCATGTGTGTGGGGGGGAGGGTATGTATACATATATATATATATATATATATATATTATATGTATATATGCACATATATATATATATATATATATATATATATATATGTATATATATATGTATATGTATATATATATATATATATATATATATATATATATATATATATATATATATATATATATATAAAGCACCCACTACACTCTCGGAGTGGCTGGCGTTAGGAAGGGCATCCAGCCGTAGAAACTCTGCCAGATCAAGATTGGAGCCTGGTGCAGCCATCTGGTTCGCCAGCCCTCAGTCAAAATCATCCAACCCATACTAGCATGGAAAGCGGACGTTAAATGATGATGATGATATGATTATTATTATTATTATTATTATTATTATTATTGTGGGTGTAAGTTGCGAAAATGGCAAGAGTGAATGGTACCTCTCTAAGTGTAGACCTGTGAGTCGGAGAAAAGGAATTGGAGAGGGCACTTGCTCCTGGGTTTCAGGGAAATCTAAGACAGTAGGGTTCCTCGATTATCCCTAGAGGCCTTCCAGTATCAGGAGGGCCACATCTCTATCATCCTCCCCACCACTTTTTTTAAAAACCTTTGTACGCCATGCCTATGTCCCTTCTTTTTCAGTGTATACAGAGTATACTTATTTTCTTTCCTTTTCTTTTATAATCATTTCATTATTATATGTAAACCTGGACACTTTAAGTCTGCTTTTGTATTGTCTCCCTTATCCTTCACCCTTGTAACAAATAAATGAAATCATTATCATTATTATCATTATTATCAAGACTATATAGGACCGAGGTAACTCATCCAGAAGTTCTACACGAATAAATAGAAGAGTGCCATATCATGTGATATTGGTTGAACGTTATTTCGGCATCTAGCACTCTTCTATTTATTTGTATCATCATCATTATTATTATTATCATCATCATCATCATCATCATCATTATTATTATTATTATTATTATTATTATTATTATTATTATTATTATTATTATTATTATTATTATTATTATTATTATTACTAATACTACTACTATTATTATTATGTTTTTCTTTTCGTTTAGATATGATGTAGATTCTGCAAACGGTTCTTTGGATCAACAGGTTCGTAATGTTCCAATTTTTTCTTCTTTCTTGGATATTGGCGCTTTGCTTGTCTTTTGTCAAAAACCTAGAACGCTTTTGAGTTTGGTTTAAGTCATTTTCAATAACTCATTATTCCACTATGGCTCTTTCGTAGCTCATAGTTACTATGACGTTGTGAAAATCATTTTATTTTTGTTGCTGTTGTTGTTGTTGTTTTTATTATTATTATTATTATTATTATTATGTATTTTTTTTCATTATAACTTTATTTCAGCTACCTTAGTACCGGGAATCATCCAGAGGCCAAGAGTAGCAAGGGCACTTTTGTTTTGCTATGCATGCTAAAATAATCACCACATTTATTCCATTTTAGATGGAGAGCGCTTTCCGTAGTATATGGGCTGTACCCATCAAGGTTATCTTTTGTAGTTCACGGACATTGGAGTTACTAGGGAGTTGCTTAATATACTGCTCAGCTCCCTTCTTTATTACTACTGGTATTATCGTAGTACTAAGCTTCCACATTTTTGTGATTTCAATTTGCAGATCTTTATAGTGAGAAAGCTTTTTGTATTCCTCTCTTGAGACATTTTGATCTTGTGGGACAGATATATCTATTAACAGACAAGTTCCTCTGTTGAAGTCCTTGATCCTGGTCGATTGGAGTCAGTTTTTCTGTCTGTTTGTATTGTGAAGTGCCAAAGGATGGTGGTGCCCTCGTCATTTACTACATCCTCTGGATGGTGCCTGTACCATTAATTAAGGGATTTAATTTTGTAGTATTTACAAGCATTCCAGTGGATGTACTGCCCTAGTCTGTCATGTCTTATGAGGTACTCCTTTTCAGCAAGGACTGGGCAGCCAGAAACAACATGATCAATTGCCTTTGTGAATTTTCCTCAAATTTTGCATGAGGGGTCACATTCATCTTTAAAGACGTTTGCTTGGTAGTTTATTGTATGTAAGCTCTGATCATGCGCTGCAATAACAAAACCTTATGTTTCCCCTTTCAGACCTGGCCCTTGTAGCCATTGGTGTGTTAGGTTCTGCTCAACATCTGGCTTGGACTGGTTGTTAGAGTATTTTCCATACAAGGGTTTACCTTTCCAGTTGTCTTCGATATTATTCATGCAAGCCTTCTTTGCTTTTAGCATGATGTTTTTTGAATCAGTGATAGGCTTATTGTTGTTGTTGTTGTTGTTGCCTTTGCAAAACTTCTAACACTGGAGATGTAGTACAGTATCAGCTATTCATTACCAGTGAAGTGAGGTAACATCTCTTATATTTCGAGCACCTTCCGGAGTATTCGAGCGATTCCAAGCTGTGCTGTTTTCTGCAAGTGCTCCACCTTATTGCCGCCCCTGTTTCTTCCAAGTACTTCTCGAGATTTTTGCTCACTGTTCTCAGGGCTCCGACAATTATTGGTACTATGGCTACCTTTTTCATCGACCACAACTGCTTAACCTCCCAAGCTAACCTGTCATATCTCTCGATTTTTTTTCTTCCTTATCGCATACCTTGTTATCAGCTGGGCATGCTATAACTACGATCCAGCATAGCTTGTTTTCTTTCTCAATTAAGATTATGTCCGGCTTCCTATTCTCTATTTCATGGTCGCACTGAATCATAAAATCCCATAGGACCTTTGCATTTCTATTTTCAACGATGCCTTTGGGTTTGTGGTCGTACCAATTTTTTGCTCTGTCAAATCCATACTTATTGCAAAGTGTTCAATGGACACGCCTGGCTATATTGTCGTGGCGTCTCTTAAATTCTTTCTGGGATAGTGGCGTACATTGGCTGGTAATATACCATACGGTTTCACCGTTTTGTCAACGGATTCTGCACTTATCACTTTCTGATGTGCTGTCAATTCTTTACTTCATGTAGTTTGCTCTTAGTGCTTGCTTTTGGGCAGCACAGATTAGAAACTCGGTTTCCGATTTTAAATCTCTTTTAGTAATCCAGTTATCGTTTTTCTCTGCCTGTCTTATCAAATGTCTGAAACACACACACACACACACACACACACACACACACATATATATATATATATATATATATATATATTATATATATATATATGTGTGTGTGGTGTGTGTGTGTGTGAGTGTGTGTGTGTGTGTTTCAGGCATTTATATATATATATATATATATATATATATATATATTTATACGTGTGTACTTGTATATGTATATATATACATACGTGTACGTGTTTTATGCGTGCGTGTGTGTGCACTCACACACACCACCAACAGTGAGCTTCTAGTCAGTTTTCTGCCAATCAAATTCACCTACAGCCATTGATCAAACTGGGGACATATTGGAGAATAGACTTGGCCCAAATAACTACACGACGAAACCGAACGTGAAACCACATCATTTCCAACAGCTCTTCTTAATCACAAAGCTAACCTTTAATTTTTCTTGTTTTTCTTTTTTTATTTTCAATCTTTTATTTTCTTGATGAGGTTTCTTGCTCTGTTTTGTCATCTTATTCCTACATTTGTTCACTACTTGTGTCGGAGCGTTGTTTAAGCTCATTTTGGTTAACTATAGCCTCCATCCTCTGTTAAGTCTCATTGATATCAAAAGAATTGTGTGTGGAAAACCTGTCAACGAGCTGTAGGTCACATATAATTGCTTCTCTGTTTGCTTTGTGCAGAAGCATATTGCCATATATGTAAACTGGGGTGAGAGGGTATGATGTAGTTCCAGACGAAGAAAATCATTGTGAAGCTACCTGCTCTTAATTACACTGCTAAATTTACTAAAGTTCTAAGAAATGTACCAAAACGATGTAAATATATTCACCCAAGGCAGTTAATGTTACATAAACCGATAACC
Organism: Octopus sinensis; assembly: GCF_006345805.1. Classification (NCBI taxonomy): domain Eukaryota; kingdom Metazoa; phylum Mollusca; class Cephalopoda; order Octopoda; family Octopodidae; genus Octopus; species Octopus sinensis. The sequence goes on along the minus strand of NC_043007.1, from coordinate 5,537,322 downwards.
TTATATGCAAGAAATCAATAATTCATTTCAACAGAACTCTATTGAACATAATCAATTAGCTGAATATACGCTTTTGAGTACGTTGAAGATTGAATTCCAAACTGCAACTGTACTCACGCATACACACACACACTCATTTACTCACACACAAATATATATTTATCTAACTAAATATATATATATATATACGCACATGTAACTATGTATGTATATGTGTATAGATTATGAATGTTATATATGTGTGTATGTGTGCATATAGATATTTATGTATGTATAGATGCATTATACATCCAGAAGAATTGATCAGGTAATCGTATTAGGCCACAACTAAGAAATACCTGAGCGTCGGATTCAGAGTATTATGTAACTAGATTTATGCATATTCTTACAAAATGGTCGGTATTGTTTCAGCAAAGAAACCATTTACTAAACATCGTCTGACAAAATGTTTCACAAGTGTGAAGTTAGAAATATGTACGAAAGGCAAGGGTGGATAAGAGACAAAGGTGGCGTTTCAGAATGGGAAGTAAATTAGTAAGGAGTATGTTTTTGGTTATCGAGAAAAGGGCCACCCAGAGTCAGATGACTGATGGGTATAAAGTCACTGAAACGCTCCACCCTCTGAATTTAATTACTAATTTAACTGGGTGCTGTTTTCTATAAGCGATAAAGGATCTCTCGTGATATCAGGTCATCACATAAGTTTTGTCCGATTTTACCTTTTTTAAAAATTGAATGAAATTTAATAGTATTTTGAATGTCTAATGGAATTAAGAATTATTTTTATGCATTTGTGTACATTTAAAATAATTAAATGTTATTTTACAGAATAATAGAATTAAAATTTCTTTGATTAAAACCCTTTTTAACATGGAAGTATTCAAAGAGCATTTAAGGCACATAATGCTTTATGAGTACAAAAAAGGAAACTCTGCGGTCGAAGCGATTCGAAACATACACTCAGTTTATGGGAAATAATGCTTGAATGAAAGAACTTACAGAAGATGGTTTGCAAAATTCAGAAGTGGAGATTTCAGCCTTGAAGATGAAGATCGAACAGGACGTCCAGTTGAGTTTCCTGATAAGCTCCTTGAGACATTACTTGAAGAAAATCCTGCATTATCAGTTGAATAGTTGGCAATAAAGCTTAGTTCAAACCATACAATTGTTGATCATCATCTTCAACAACTTGGAAAGGTTCCTAAACTTGGAAAATGGGTGCCTCATGAATTGTCCGAAAGCAACCGCAAATCTCGAGTTGACATCTGCTCTTCTCTCCATTCTCACTAACTCATTTCACCCTTTTTGGATAGACTTGTGACTGGTGACGAAAAATGGATCTTCTATCGAAATGTTAAACGTCGTAATCAGTGACTGTGTAAAAGGGAAAAGGCTCAACCACAACCTAGAAGGGAACTTCATAGGAAAAAGGTTCTTCTCTCTATCTGGTGGGATTTCAAAGGAGTAATTTACTTTCAATTGTTACCACCTAATGCAACAATCAATGCTCATGTCTACTGTCAGTAATTAGAGCGTTTGAACCAAGCTTTGAAGAAAAAAAAGACCCGCTTCAGTGAATCGAAGAGGAGTGATGTTTCATCAGAACAATGCGCGATTCCACACTGCAAAGATCCCATCACAGAAGATCGAAGAGCTTGGTTGGGAAAAACTTCCTCATCCACCTTACTCCCCCTTCTGACTTCGTAGTTTACAGAATCATTTGAGGGTTATAACTTTCGCAAGCCAGGAGGAGGTCGAAACTGATATTTCAGAGTTCTTCGCTTTGAAACCAAAGGAGTTTTACATTGATAGGATTAAATACTTGTAAATAGATGGAAGAAAGTCATAGATAATCAGGGAAAGTACATTGATAATTAAATTTCAGTTAGCACGGAATTTTTTAAGTGAACAAGTTGCGGTCTCAAAGCGACGAAAATATTTTGACAAATTAAATTCATATGTTGAAGTGAATCTAACGGTTTTGTACGTTTCTTAAATGGCTTATACACACCTTCCACGCTGCAATTAATTTTATCACTTGTTTTCTTTATTTAAAATTCAGACAGAACTTATGGGATGACTGATAAATATATATATATATATATATATATATATATATATATATATATCGCCATGATAGATCGTTAGCCACTACACACATTTTTTCTCTCCTTGTTTTTTCCGTGTCTCTTTCTGCAGAAGAGCGTAGACTCGAAACGTAAAAGACTTTTTCTATTCCTGAGCGTTTTACTAATACCTCTGTTTGTTTTCTACACCACCTGTCTTCGTCTTTTGTTTTTTCGTAAACTCTACCTATATTATATATATACATATATATATATATATATATATATATATATATATATATATATATATATATATATATAATATAAATAATAATAAATATTAGGGAATAAATCCAAATTTACAGGGAAAAATCAGATTTAGGATTAAATCCAATTCTATAGTAAAATATTATAATATAATTCGAGACAAAACCACTACTTTGCAAAACAAACAAGGAAAGACTTAATCAATACATAAAAATTTTTATATAAAGAAATAAACCGCCACTACAATCGTTTCATGTCTTCAATGACATTCATCAGGTGGACTTTCGATCTCCTAATCTGTTTTAATTTATATTAAAAATTTTATGTATTGATTAAGTCTTTCCTTGTTGGTTTGCAAAGTAGTGGTTTTGTCTCGAATTATATTATTATATATATATAATATATATATATATTATATATATATATATATATATATATATAATATACATAATATATATATATATATAACATACATATATATATATTTTTTTTTTTATTTAATATATTATACATATATATATATATATATATATATATATATATATATATATTATTATATATATATATATATATATATAAGTTGGACAAGCACGTATACAAAGTATGATATCATTTATAAAAGATGTTTCATAAACGTCGCATAAATATATTTGGCAAAGGAAGAGTTATAGCTCTTTGCGTCTATTTCAAAGACTCAGTGATTGGTCGATATAATAATATGCATTTATGCAATTGGGTGTCCAAGCTGAATCAATAACAAAACAAGTAGAAATTATCATCGACTCAAATACATGATACTTTGACATGTTCAATCTGGAAGCGTTGAAGCGTCGGATTTTCTCAAGTATCTGGACTAATCCAAGAACTAGACAGAGCTGTTAGGCAGACAGACAACCAGACTATATATTATTATATATATATAATATATATATATATATATATATATATATATATATATATATATATATATATTATATAATATATATATATATACATATTATATATATATATTATATATATAATATATATATATATATATATTATATATATATATATAGGGATGGTATTATTAAAATACCACCACGAGTGGTAAGCAAATTATCAGCCGTAATATATATATATATATATATATAATTATATAGGGATGGTATTATTAAAATACCACCACGAGTGGTAAGCAAATTATCAGCCGTATATATATATATATATATATTATATATATATGGGATGGTATTATTAAAATACCACCACGAGTGGTAAGCAAATTATCAGCCGTATATATAATAATATATATATATATATTATATATATATGGTATTTATTTAAAAACCACCACGAGTGGTAAGCAATTATCAGCCGATATATAATATATATATATATACATATATATATATATATATATATATATATATATATATATATAGGGATGGTATTATTAAAATACCACCACGAGTGGTAAGCAAATTATTCAGCCGTATATATATATATATATATATACATATATATATATATAATATATATAATATATATATATATATATATATATAGGGATGGTATTATTAAATACACCACGAGTGGTAAGCAAATTATCAGCCGTGTATATATATATATATATATATATATATATATATTATATATATATATATATATGGTGGGGGGATATTGTGCATTTGTGTGTGTGTAAATGTGTACATGTATGTACTATGATATGATAATTCCATTAATTTTCAATTTTGCATGCTAGACTCTACGTACTCAGTAACCGCATTCATCTTATCGATTATATTTCTTAAAATTCTATTGATGTGAATTACTGATTTAAGGTAATCACGATATTATTAATTGCCACGAGCAAATATATTTACATGATATTCGTATATTTCTGAGAACTTCAGCTAACAAATTAAATACAGTATTAAAAGCAAGCAGTTTCTCAATTACCAATATCCATTTAGCTGAAGGAAGTTAATACACTTACGATGGCTCATAGGTATACCCGGTGATAAAGTAAGTGATCTCGTATTTGCATTAATTACTTGAGGTACGTCTGAAAAGTTTAGAGTTAACAGATTCAACTTACATATATTACGTGTATATATATATATATATATATATATATATTATATATATATATAGATATATATGTAGGAAGAGTTTACGAAAAAAACAAAAGACGAAGACAGGTGGTGTACAAACAAACAGATGTATTAGTATAACGCTCAGGAATAGAAAAAGTCTCTTACGTTTCGAGCCTATGCTCTTCTACAGAAAGGGACACAGAAAAAACAAGGAGAGAAAACAAATGGGTGTAGTGGCTAACGATCTATCACACACACACATATATATATATACATAAGATAATAAATGGTATGGTATACACCTGGTAGCTTACCGGTAAAGCACGTTCATTTTCACGGTGTTTGTTGAGTATTTGATTAATGAGAAAGATGGAAGATAGAAGACACGAAAATGTTTAATGGTCACTACAATTGTTCTGACCCATCTTGCATCGATCTTTTATTGGACTATAATGAGTCCTCTATAAAGCTAAGCGCTTTATGGGTGCGAAATCATTGGTTACTCTATGACCGGACACATTAAAACACGATTGTCTGATCATTAAGTATCCGGACTGTTGCCATAGTAACGTAGCAAGAGGACACAGAGTGAAGCCGCTTGGCAAACATTGACCCTGAACACTGCTCTGCATATGCACTCAGTTTTATCGTTTTAGCTCACTCCCCCAGCTTACAGCAGTGTTCGGAAGTAACGCGCGTAACGTGTGTTCGTCGCATTGACCATGACAGACAAAGCAGCCATGGCGATACCTGCTCAGAAGCCTACGCAAAGTTACAGAAAGTGTGTGGAAAGGAGTGTGGGAGCCGCACACAAGTGTACGAGTGGTTCAGACGTTTCCAAGATGGCCGAAAAATGTCGATATTGACGAACGTTCTGGGAGACCCGCAACCAGCAGAACTGATAAAAATATCGCGGATGACCGTGAAGCTGTGAGGGTAAATCGTCGAATCCCCATTTGTGAGTTATCAGAGGATGTGCTGTATAGTTACGCTTCAATTCAGCTTTTTATTGCCGAAGATTTGGGTATGAAACCTGTGTCTGCCAAATGTGTGCCAGAGCTACTTTCAACTAACCAAAAGAACCCTCGGCTTTCAGTTGCATAACATCTCTTTGGTTGTGTCGAGAACGATGAAAACCTTTTGAAAACTTCGCATTGGCCTCTGAGCAGGTATTGCCAAGCTTTTGGCAATATTTAGTAAGGGAGTGAGTAACCTTTGGACTTGTTGAAAACATGGTACCTTTTTTGGTGCTGACGTCACAGACAAAGCGCCCAGTACATTCAGTAATGTGGCTAGAGTGAGAAAGACATTTAGGTACAGACACCATGCCACAAATGTAATGCGAACAATATGCGCTCCCTCCAACCAAGGTAGGGGAGAAGTGCCCTTGTTCATGCATTAACGCCAACTGTGGCAATCAGTCCAACCCATACCAGCATGGCAAGTGGATGTAAAATGACGATGACGATGATGATGATGATGTTATGATGATGATGATGAGGATGAGGATGTTATGATGATGATGTTGATGATGATGATAATGGTAATAATGAAGGTAGCAATGACATATCATTTCTTTTTCTAATCAAGAAAAATCATTGTTTTGTAATTAAATCTCCGTAATTTTAATTAATGAAACGTACTAATTCAGTAAAATATTGTGTTGGTTTTAGTTGCTTATCACCTAATTTCAAATTTTATTATTGGCTGTGAAAATGAAAGTTAAAAATGCTGAAGCAAGAATTAACTTTATTAATTGATAATATTCTTTTAATGTCTTTAAGAACATAGAATTTTTGTGAAGTGTGAAGAATACTTTTTGGTATTTTTAAGGATTTTCTTGGTTATTTGGAATGTACCCTTGGAGAAATCGTTGGATGCGGTAGCAAACTTGAAAAGAAACTGCTGTAAGTATAAATTTTATTTATATGTATATGTATTGAATATTTGATTATAAACTTGCATATATATATATATATATATTTCTGTATATATATACACATGTACATATGTACATGTATATATGTATATATGTATATTCATATATATATATGCATGTATGTATGTATATATATATATATATATATATATATATAGGTGTGTGTGTGTGTATATATATATATATATATATATACATGCACACACACATACACACACACGCACACACGCACACACGAAGGGGTGCCCAAAAGTGACCGGAAAGTTCTCTGTGGGACAAACTAGTTGTAGTTCGGGCTTCTGCCGCTAGAAGCCAATTGATGCAATCCTCAGGTAGCAATCTGCTGAGGTCGAACTGTCACGTGGTGCGTCTTTGTTTTGCAATGCTTCTCTCCTGCTCGTCGATCTGAAAATATGGAAGAGCGTGCTTCCGGGAAATTTTGTTTTCTGTCGGGGTAGAAGGCGGCCGAAACAGTTGTCATGCTTCAAAAAAGTTTACATGGATGATGTCATGGACAAAACACAGGTTTACGAGTGGTTTTCACGCTTTAAGAATGGTCACGTGTCGCTTGAAGATCAATCTCGTTTAGGGTGACCGTCGACCTCTCGAACGAATGAAAACATCTCGAAAACTCATGAATTAATCTTGGAGGACTGTTGCCGAACTTGTTGATATGACTAGTGTATCCTGGAGCTGCTACCAACGAATTTTGAGGGAGGAATTGTGGATGAAAAGAGCTGCAGCAAAATGCGTGCCTTGCTTGCTCTCACGAAAGACCAAAGCAGTCACGATTGAATGCGCGTTGTGAACCGAAAGAACAGTTGGAAGTTGCTCTGAACCTTTTTCTGAAGGCTATCATTGGTGACGAAAGCTGGTGCTACCGCTACGAACCGGAAGCGAAGCGTCATATGAAGTCCAATGTCAAGATGACACTGATTTGTTTCATCGATGTGAAAGGAATTGTCCACACAGAATTTGTTCCTCCTGTTCAAACTACTTACCAGACATTTAACTCGGCAGTTCTGGAGCAATTTGCGAGGCGCAATGAGACGTGAATGTCCCGAGCTGTGTCCGAGTGGAGAGTGGTAGTTACATCACGACAATACCCACAAAATGGGGATGACCACGCCTACCCACCTTCCCTATTCGCGCGATCCTGCTCCCTGTGACTTCCTCCTGTTCCCCCGATTGAAAGATCTCTTTAAGGGAAAACGTTTTGCAGATGTGGAACAGGGGAAGAATGCAATGACGGAGGAGTTAAAAGATATCACTTCGAAAGTGTTATTTTCAGGACTGCTTCGAGAACGTTCCTGGACCAATGCATTCCTTCAAATGGAGAATACTTTGAAGGTAATAAAAGTCTTAACATGCAAAACTAAGTGAATAAAATAATATTGCAAAATTCCTGTCTTTTGGGGTGCCCCCTCGTGCATATATATACTTGCATATATACACACACACATATACATACATATATATATATATAGATATATATATATATATATATATATATAATATATATACACATATATATATAACATGTATATATATACACATATATATGATACAACATATATATATATATATATATACATATATATATATATATATATATATATATATATATATATATATATATATATATGTATACATAAATATATATATATATATATAACATATATATATATATATATATATATATATATATATATATATTATATATATATATATATATATATATATATAATATATATATATATTGCATATTATACTGTATTGTAATATATTTCTTTCTAGAAATCTATCTCGCTATATTCTATTTTGTAGCAGAGATGCAGAGCGCTCAAAACTGGCCTGCATAAGGTTCGTAGAGCATATTATATATAGATATATGTTTAATATACATGTATTATATATATATAAATATATGGTCAAGATAGATATATAAAATTTTGGAATAAACGCCTTAGTGTCTATACATGAACATATATAGACACTAAGGCGTTTATTCCATGAATATATATAGACACTAAGGCGTTTATACATGAACATATATGTATATATATGGAGAGAGAGAGAGATGGGGAGAGATGGAGACAGAGAGAGATGAGGGAGGAAAGATTGTATACTTGTGTATAGAAGAATGAGAGAAAGCATTCAAGAGATGCATTAAAATATACTAATTCCTTCTTAATAGATGATTTATTCCCATTTTAATTTAAGTTTATGTATTCATTATCTGAATAAATGCATATAACGCTCTAGCGTTCACTGAATACATTGAGGCAAATTTTCTACAGCCGGATGCCCATTTCATCGCCAACCCTAGTCTCTTTCCAACTAACGTCATATTTTCCAATAACGAGACACGTTTTCCGCAATGACATTGCCTGTATGAGAATGACACTCATTTATACACCAATCAAGCGATGTTAAGACATGGGGACACAAACATACTCACACACACACAGGATCACACATACATACACACATGCATACATGTATATATTTATACATGTGCCTGTGTGTGTAAGTATGTAGGTATATATGTGCCTGATGAGGCAACGGAAATTGCCGAAACTGAATTCAGTATAAGGAATTCTCAAACGGTGTTTCCAGACAATTATAGTCCTTGTCTGTATGCATTTATACAATTATGTGCTTTGATTACAGTATGAGTGCATTTTAGCACTTATGTCTAGCAATATAGGCTTTTCTAACACCCAAGTCACGTTTAAGAGCAGTTATAATTTTCCTTTTTGGTAAAACATTGCAAACTGCTGTCTATTTTCAGTTTATGTTTATACATTAGGGATTCCCTAAATCTTTTCAGTTTGGCTGCCACTTAACAATTTTTGTTCTAACTGCTCTAAAATTTGACGTATTGGTGTAGTTTTGTAAAGTAATCAGTGACATGAAATTCATTTTCGCTATAAATCAATAAAAGTAAATGTCTTTTTATGGTTCCAAATGTTGAGTAATTTTAGCCACTCGAAAGCCACAGACATATAGGTGCCTGTTTCCATTGTAACAATCCAAGGTGTCACCAATCTGCTCTCTGCGTGTTCTTTTTGCCACTTATTAAATGCTTAAAACAATGTGGTATGAGGTGTGCTAAAAATAACCGCTAAATAGGCCTTACATCACGTACGAAATTATTTTTCTTTTTGTATAATCGTGTGAATTTCCGTGTATAGAATACAAATTCGCAAAAAATTTTCTTAAAATTTCAAAACATAAAACAAGTTATAAGGGGTTCCTTGGGTAAAACAGAATTCCGCCAATATTTCATTTGTTTGCAGTTGACAACACCTGCTGTCCCGCACAAAATGACTGTTTCCAAATCCTGTTTTCTGATTGGATTAAAGTTATCAAATTTTAAACCCGTGTAAAATTTCTGGAAAAGGTATCTCCTGAGATTCAGCGTGGAAACTTACATCAATGCACCAAATTTTAACATTTTCTGCAAAGTTTGAAATTTCCCCACGTGCAGTTAAACAGAAAACACCCCCAAATTGTTCAGAAGTTCACTTTGCACTCATATAACCCAGAGTTCGATACTAGTGTTCGGCGATTTCAGAAATTTAATTTGTTTTTTACCGCAGTCTCAAGTCAACACAAAGTTTATGAAGGAAACATGCTACACTGTATAGAACTCTGTTGACAGGTTGTACCAGTAATTCCAAGGCCATTATAGCACACGGCTGATGGCGGTGATGGAGACGGTGATAGCGAAGGTGGTGGTAGTAGAGTGCTGCTGCTGGTGGGGGTAATAATGATTAGGAGGAGGAGGAAGACAATGAATGTGATGATGATGATGATGATGATTGATGATGATGATGATGATGATTTTGACGACGACGAAGATGATGAAGTTCTATATATGGAAGAATTAATTTGTGATGGAATTAAGTGGAATAATTTTCCTGTTGTTTTTTTTAATATTTTTTTATCATATCGTTGATTTCCAACATCTCCCATCCTGACATATACGAATCATGATGTAAATCTGCCATTCTTGAGATACAATTCTTGTCTGATTTTCAATGATACGCTGAGTTGCGTTCGCTATTCTAGGTCACAAGTCATCTGCAAATTAAGATTATTCGGGAAAATAGTATCCTATACAGGTCTCCATAAAATACGGTTGACGTGATTATCCAGTTTCAATTGGCAATGATAAAATAGATTTATTGGGTTTCTAAGTATTCTTACCTCATCAATCATACAATATATATATATGTAGTTATTATATATATATATATATATATATATATATATTATATATATATATATGTTTGTGTGTGTATATATATATATATACATATATGTATGTATGTGTATATATATATATATACATATATATGTATGTATGTATGTGTATATATATATATATACTTTGATACTTTGATAGGTTTCGGCCATTATTGGCCCAGGCCATGTCTAACTTAATAGCACCACCTGGTGAAGTCTTTCAAGTCAGAATTTGGGCACTATGGCCCACTCAAGTAGAGAGTTATTGTTTACAGAGACATATCCGGTTGTAGGGGTTTATCCGGGATTTCTTGAAGGAATCTGTCCAAAGACTTCTTGAACCCTATAGGGTCAGTTTCTGTTTTAATGTGTTTTGGTGTAATGTTAAAGAGAGCGGGGCCAATTGAGGTGAAATAATTGTGCCGTATTGTTGTTATGAGATGAGAGTGCGATTTTTGTTTTGGGCGGATGGCACGGGCCCAAGCCTTGGATGTACCTTAAAGGTGATGCCAACATCATTTGGGCAATGCTGATGGAATATTTTCCACATCATGCAGATGATGTAGCGCTCACGACGACGTTGGAGAGAATAGAGTTTTAGCTTTTCTAGCCGACCCCAATAGTCGAGGCCTGTCATGCTCTATCTTTTTTGTGATTGCCCTTTGAGGTGCTTCAACTTTTATGATACCTTGTATTGTGTGGGGAGACCACAGTGGACAACAGTATTCAAGGTGGGGTCGGGCAAAAGTGGAGAAGAGAAGGATAATGGTGTGGATATCTCTCGACTGGAAAGTTCTGAGAATCCAGGAACACATTCTGCGGGCCATGTCAACTTTGGTGTTTATATGAGTGGCCCAGCTTACGTTGTTGTCCACAATTACTCCCAAGTCTCTGATGTTGTTGGACGCAGCGAGAGTTTCACCTGAAGGAAGGGAGTATGGGAGTTTCAGGGCATCCTCTTTTCCAAAGTGGATTAGCTCAAATTTATCCTCGTTCAGCAGCATATTGTTTTTTTCTGCCCATTGGATAACAGCCAGTAGATCTGACTGAAGGCATGTCCGGTCACTCGCCTCATTTATGACCTTCTGTAGCTTGGAGTCATCTGCAAGATTTTTATGTTGCTGTGCTTGATGATGTCATTAATGTCATTAATGTAAATGATGAAAAGAAGTGGGCCCAGCACAGTGCCTTGCGGAACGCCACTACTGACTTTGGCTGGGCTTGATTTTTTACCCCTTCAACTACAACATGTTGAGATCTGTCTGTCAGGAAACACTTAATCCATTTCAGTAACTTTCCAGAGACACCATGTTGGATAGTTTTTTCAATAGGATCTTGTGATCGACCCTGTCGAAGGCCTTACTGAAATCAAGGTAGATGACATCGGTGTTGGAGCCCTCTCCCAAAGCTCTCAAAATGTCCTCAAAGTGATGCAGGAGCTGCGTTAGGCAGTCCCTTCCATTACGGAACCCATGTTGGTTGGAGATCAGCCGTCTGTTGCTTTCCAGAAATTGGGTTATTCGAGATCTCACCACCCTCTCAAATACCTTGATGATATGAGAGGTGAGTGAGATCGGACGGTAATTCACTGCAAGGGACTTTTTCCCTTTTTGAAAACTGGGACAACAGACTGGGACAGAAGGTTTTTTGGAATATAGCCAGCATCCAGTGAGTTTCTCCACAGATTAGCAAGGGGAGATGCAAGTTGGTGTCGACACACCTTCAGGACACAAGCAGGGAACCTATCGGGGCCTACTGCTGAATTGTGTTTTATTTCGTTTATCGCCGCTAAGACATCAGGGGCACTAAACGTTATGTCCGATATAGTGTGTTGGGGGTTGACATCACTGATACAGCCCAGATCGGCCATATCAGGATTGCTGAAAACAGAGCAGTATTGTTTCTGCAGTATCTCGGCCATGGATTTGGCATTATCTTGGAGAGTGCCAGTTTCGTCAATTAGAGGGCCTACAGTGGAGACAGTGACCCTGCGTTTCCTCGCAAATGAAAAGAACACTTTGGGGTTGAGTTTGATTTTTTCAATGGCCCACTTCTCCTCAGCTGATCTTTGGTTATTGATGAGGGTCTTCATGCATTGTTGGAGGTTATATTTTTTGGATTCAAGCAGTGCGATAGCCGTCGAATGTGTGTGTTGCTGTTGGCAGTACTTTAGTTTGTTAATTTTTTTGTTTGTTCTTTTATTTCTGATAATGGTTTTTCTGTTTTGGGGGATTCTGCACTTTTTGTTCACAGGTCTTGGTGGGGAGTGTTTTGCACATATGTCTGTGACGGTGTCTACAAAGATCTGCCAAGATGTTTTATGGTTGGTGGAGATGTGTGTATGTGTAAAGGACCAGTCAACATTTGATAGCTCGTTCCTGATTGCATCCCAGTTGGCTTTATGGAGATCCATGTTGTCAAATGGGTGGGCTGGAGGAAGGTCACTAGGATTAGCTTTCGGCTGGTGGAATTTCATGTTACAGAGAACCATGTCATGGTCTGAAAGAAGTTTTTTCCACTGTAACGTTATGTATAGTGTTAGTGTGGTTACTAAACACTAGGTCCAAAATGTTCTGATGTCTTGTTGGTGCAAGGACAAGTTGGGACAAGAAAAACTCATTCGTAAAGTCGAAAAGTGACTCTGCTGCTTCTTTGTCAGCGGTTGAGGCGGGAGTGCTTGGTTTCAAACAGTTTGTAGTCCAGTCAACACAGGGTAGATTGAAGTCTCCCATCATGAGTATGTTGCTAGAATGGCACTGTTGAATAAAGCACTTAATGCTGTTGAGGCATTATTTAAAGCACAGTATGGGTGTTTGGGGCGGCCTATAGAGCCCAATTACTGTCAGGTCATTGGCTTTGTTGTGCACGGTGACTGATTCACAGTAGCCATTGGAGAATATACTATTTCCATCTGCCGTAAATGAATCATGCAGGAAAATGGCAGTTCCACCCATATATATGTATATATATTATATATTACTATATATGTATGTATGTGTATATATATATATATATATATATATATATAGATATATATACTATATATATGTTGTATGTGTATATATATAATATATATATATAATATATGTATACTTATATATATATATAAATATATGTATAATATATATTATATATATATATATATATGTTATATATACATATATATATATATATATCTATATATAATATATATATAATATATCTATAATATATATAAATATATGTATATATATATCTATATATATAATATATATAAATATATGTATATATATATATATATATATATATAATTATAATATATATAATAATCTATATCTATATATATATATATATATATATATATATACATATATATATATATAAAACTAAATTTATAAGAATTTTAAATTTAAATTTATGCAGGGGTTTTATAATAAATTTGTATATTTTAAACTAAATTAATTTCCCCACTTCGTGGGCCCTGTAGGCTTGGTCCTGTGTCTGCAGTTGCCCAAAACGTTATGAGTGAAGTAGGTAGAGAGAAACTATAAAAGCCCATCTTTATATGTGTGTGTGTGTAAATATGTTCATGCATCTCACTGCAAGAGTATAAATTTGTGTGAATGAGTTCATACTTCTCTTGTCTTCACGTGTCTTTATCGATTGTAAACAATGGCCTTACTGACCGTGTCATTTGCGGAAGCGTGTCCTCCGCGATACGTGTCCACTCCGAAGCGAAAGCGTGTCTTGATTTCATGACATGTTGCATTATCTTCGTAAGCAAAATGCATATTCAAACGGTGTCGTTTGTTTCCTTTTCCCTGCATAACTTGTGTCCGGGCTGTTCGATAGCGTCGGCGATTATTATCTTGCTCGAAAACAGGTAAGGGTAGGCAACAGGAACAGCATTCGACGAAAACGCTCAAAATATACTGCCCTCAACATACTGACATCCACTATTCCATACTTGACCAACGCAAGGTGGTGATGGTGATGGTGGTGGTGGTAGTGGTTTTGGTGGTGGTGGTAGTTTTGTTGGTGGTGCTGCTGTTGGTGGTTTTAGTGTGGGGTGGGGTGGTTTTGGTGGTGGTGGTGGTTTTCCTGGTGGTGCTGCTGTTGGTGGTTTTAGTGTGGGGTGGGGTGGTTTTGGTGGAGGGGGTGGTTTTGGTGGCAGTGGTGGTTTTGGTGGGGGTATTGGTGGTGGTGATGGTGGTGGTGGTGGTGGTGGTGGTGGTGGTGGCAATAATAATTATGATGATGACGAAGATTTTCTTAGTGTATTTAAGAGCTGAATGTAAAATATTGTGTATTGCATTTGCTGAAGATTGTTTGAGAGTGGCGCGTATAGTCTGAATGAACTGGCCTACGTTGAGCACGTGCCGGTACACTAGGGGATGTGAACTTAGAATGCGTGCTTGCCTTAGTGATCCGTAGGGCCTCCCCTAACTTCTGTGGAATTGTTCCTTAGTTAAATGCAAAACATGGAGGATGGAGACAATAATGTTTACGTCCATTCTTAACACGATCTGCAAAACTCGAACACAATTTGTTTTTATAGAATTCGTCTAGGAGAACGACACCTTCCTATTAATGCTCTATGTAAACAAACCACTGATTCCAAGTAACAGTGAATAGTCAGACACCGGTGTTTCGGCATAGTTGTGCCTTCTCAGTGATAGATACTACCAGGTCATCTGCTAGAACACAGGAACAACTACTGTCACATACAGAAATCAGCGAATATTTACTGATATATGCACAAAGACATCATTTGAAACGAGGACATTCTGTAGAAAGAAGTCATTCTCAGTGACGAAATCCGACACCAAAAAGCTATGTTCACATTCAGGTCCGCCGGAATGTGTACATTAATATCCTGACCCATGAATATCTGCGTTACAGGTTCGAACACACATAAGCATACGTTTTGCCTATTGATTACTATAGTTATGAACCGTTGTTCCCATCTAACTCCAAAGGACTAAGTGATATCTGTCACTGAGGAGCGATAACCATGTAGAGACGCCGGTGTCTGATAGTCCGCTAATGTCACCTGGAATGCGTGCATTCACCCACATTGGCTAGAAGGAGAAGTTGTTCTCTGAGAAGAAATCCAACAGCAAAACGCTATGTTCATGCTTGAGTCTTTCAGAACATGTTAACAGTATCTGTACACATCGTTGCTTACTAAATATCATAAAGTGTTTTTATAGTTCATGTCTTTAGTTGAAATTGATTTCATGTTTACTTGATGTTCACTAAAAATGTATTTATGCCACTAATGTGAAAATGATTCTAATTTTCAGAGGAAGTGCAATTGACAATGGAAAAATTATCTGTAAGTACTTATTAAATATATAGAATATAGGTTATATTAATAATAATAAAAATAATTATTATTATTATTATTATTATTATTATTATTATTATTATTATTATTATTATTATTATTTTATGATAAATAATGATGATGATGATGATGATAATAATAATAATAATAATAATAATAATAATAATAATAATAATAATAATATAATAATAATAATAATAATAATAATAATAATGCCGATACACACAGATAGAGAAATTAAGGCCAACAGACCAGATATAGTTGTCAGAGATCATGAAGAAAAAAAAATGCTTTCTAATTGATGTATCAATACCGGCTGATGACAACGTGTCTCTAAAAGAAATGGAGAAACTCTCAAAATACAAAGACCTGGAAATAGAGGTAACTAGAATGTGGAACCTGAAAACAGAAACAATTCCTATCATAGTAGGTGCATTAGGCATGATAAAAAAATATTCAGACAAATACATAACAAAAAACACCAGGACTTAGAAACACATATAACATACAGAAAATTGCACTACTAGGCACTGCACACATCCTACGCAGAACACTTTCCATACAATAACCATCAGAGCATCACAACAAATCACAGCACATACCCAAGGCACACAGAGCTGCGCTCGGTAGTGAAGTGAAAGCACGCTATTAAAAGTAAAACTACTGAATAATAATAATAATAATAATAATAATAATAATAATAATAATAATAATAATAATAATAATAACAATAACAATAATAATAATAATAATAATAATAATAATAATAATAATAACAATAACAATAATAATAATAATAATAATAATAATAATAATAATAATAATAATAATAATAATAATAATAATAATATAATAATAATAAATGCCCTGATGCAGTACCAGACAGTGGCTCTCATGGCTTCTGATCTTAAGTGATTGGAAGTGTTATCAT
>NC_043007.1:5490458-5515458 GCF_006345805.1 Octopus sinensis | reverse complement strand
CTCTTAATAATTCTCTTCTACATATTTATCGCATCACTTAATTGTCTCAGCAAAAGTTGTTGCTTTCAATTCCGAGTATAAAATTTCAAGCACTGAATGAGAATATTAAAACATAAAAAAACTAATTCTCCTGATATATATATATATTATATATATATATATATATATATATATATATATACATATATATATATAATACATATATATAAATACATATATATATATATATGTGTGTGTGTGTATATATATATATTTATATATATACATATATATAATATTAATTAGAGACAAAACCACTATTATGTGGTTTTGTCTCTAATTAATATTATATTATATTTTACTTTAAATTGGATTCAATCCTAAATCTGATTTTTCCCTGTAAATTTGGATTTATTCCCTAATATTTATTATTATATACATATATATATATATATATATATATATATATATATATATATATATATATATACATATATATATATTTATATATATGTGTGTATATATATATACATACATATATACATATATATACATATATATATATATATACATATATATGTATGTATGTATGTATGTATGTAGTATGTATGTATGTATGTATGTAGTATGTATGTATGTATGTATGTATCACTCATCAAAGTATATCTCTTTATTTGCTCTTAAAAATGGTGAATTGTAGTTAATTGTTATCCTTCTGTTTTACGGAGGACTAAAAGAAATATTGCTGATAAAAATATTAATTCTTCCTGCCATCAACATCAACCGTCATTTCATGTTTTTTTTTTCTTTTTTAATTTTCTTTTATATTTTCTTTCCTTTCATATTCTCCTATCTTTTTCCTTTCCATCGTTGTTTATGGTTTTGCACTGTTCACACATCTGTTTGATTTGAATTTCTTGTCTTTGTATTTTTCTCTCTTTCTTTTCCCATTTTCTGTGTGTGCCTTTCTCTTTCTCTCTTTATCTCTAATTTTCTCTCTTCCATTCCAACTCCTTCTTCCCCACATACAGCAACAATTTCTTTCTTTTCCTATCACCATTTCTCTAACCCACCAACTCGTTACCATTGTCAGCACTATAATAGCTACACTAAAATGACAGACATTATATAAATCATGATATATCATAAGTCTTCTTGATTTCTCTCTAGGATTCCTGCCATCTTATAGCAGGATTAATTTCTAAGTGGAAATGACAGTTCTTTAATATTTTATCCCAAAACCAGCATTGGTATTTCTACTAAGAATTTCTTACATTGGCACTGGGCCACACATTTACAGGAGAGTGGTGGGGGATAATCAGATAAATTGCCCTGGAAAATTACTGGTAATTATTTTATAGAGTATAAAGTCTATCGAAGAAGAATTTGAACTCATAACCTTTCGTACAATTTCAAATTATTAAAAACTTTTACATAAAAAACCTTTGCTAATAACGAATATTGTCATCAACAATATCCTTCCTCCCATTCTTCCTTGAACCCACATCTGATGGCATCACAAAGACTTTGTCACATCTTTTGCTCATGTCTTGCATTTCCTTCATAAGTGCTTTGTTACCAAAATCTTAATTCAAAACATAGACACATTGAAGGAATAGGTGAGAAGACGTCAGTCCTTGGTTCTTGATTGGTTCTAAATTTCATTCTCTGAAAGTACGAATTGGTTGACCTCTGTAGAAATTGAACCCAGAACAATGCCTTGAAATACTTATCAGAGCACCAGACTCAGTATCAGGCCTTGCATTGCACATTGTCTCCATTCAGCGTCCATGTTGTGCTGCCATACAACATCACACTTTGCACACAAACATACATTTGAAGAAGACAGTAACGAGGTTATTGTATACACTGCTCAGGTGCACCACAAATACTCACGCACACTACGACTACTCAGACGCAGTACAACTGCTCAGACACACTGCAACTACTAGGCACACTACAACTGCTCAGGCACACTAAAATTGGTCAGGCACATTGCAAATATTCATGCACACTACAACTATTCAGACACGCTATGACCACTCAGGTGCACTACAACTGGTCCAGGATTCTACAACTGCTCAGACACACTACAACTTCTCAGGCAGACTACAATTGCTTCGGCATACTACAACTGCTCAGAAGCACTACAACTGTTCAGGCACATTACGAATGCTCAGGCACACTACAACTGCTCAAGCACACTACAACTGCTCAGGTGCAGTACAACTGCTCAGGCACACTACAACTGCTCAGGCACATTAAATCCGCTCGGGTTCACTACAATTGCTCATGCGCATTACAACTACTCAGACATACTAAAACTGCTCAGACACACTACAGGTGCTAGGGTGCACTACAAATGCTCAGGCACACTGAAACTGCTCAAGCACACTACAACTGCTCAGGTGCAGTACAAATGCTCAGGCACACTACAACTGCTCATGCGCATTACAACTACTCAGGCATACTAAAACTGCTCAGACACACTACAAGTGCTAGGGCGCACTACAAATGCTCAGCCACACTGAAACTGCTCAGGCATAATATAACTACTCAGAAGCACTACAATTGATCAGGCACAATATAACTGCTCAGGCACACTACAACCGCTCAGGCACACTACAACAGAGCAGGCACATTACAATTGCTCATGCACACTAAAACTGCTCAGGCACATTACAGTTACTCAGGCTCATTGCAACTGCTCAGAGACACTGCAACGTATCAAGTACACTACAACTGCTCAGGCACACCACAACTGCTCAGGCATACTACAACTGCTCAGTGCTCTACAACTGCTCAAGTGCTCAGCGACTGCTCAAATACATAACTTCATCATTCTTCACATGCAAAATATGTTTTTATGAAAGTTAATGCATTAAATTTCATTCAGCAAATGAAGTATGTGATAACAATTGTTTGTTTTTATTTGTTTTAGGACAAATTAACTTTACAGTTCCAAGCTACCAACTTGGACAAAAAAGATTTCTTCGGAAAATCAGATCCCTTTTTAATATTCTACCGTGCTAATGAAGATAGAAGGTTAGTATGTGTTTTTGTTAATTTGAAATAACTGGTTTCATCATTGTTAAAATGCTATCATTTCAGGGTAACAAGTATTAAAGGAAAATCAAATCCCTTTTTAATATTCTACTGTGCTAATAAAGCTAGCAGGTTAGGTTGGTGGGAAATCAGATCCCGAATTAAGCAGTTTAATTTCTTGCTAGGAAAAATTATATGAATTTAAAGGGACAAATATTGAAGGACAAAAAGAAAGTCTCTGCTGAGAAATAAACAAAAGACTGAGGCCAGTTATTGTGCTCCGTGAAGGCAGCAAAACTCAATAACGTTTTGCAAATATTAAAGGAAAAAAACCATTCCTCCAAAACATTAGAATTCATATGACAGGTCATAGCTGGAATGTCTTTCATCATTGGTTTGACAACTGGTCTAAACAACAATACTACATTAGCCAATAGGAGTGGCTGTGTGGTAAGTAGTTTGCTTACGAACTACATGGTTCCGGGTTCAGTCCCACTGCGTGGCACCTTGCGCAAGTGTCTTCTACTATAGCCTCGGGCCAACCAAAGCCTTGTGAGTGGATTTGGTATACGGAAACTGAAAGAAGCCCGTCGTATATATATATATATATATATATATATATAATATATATATATATATATATATATTTGTGTGTGTGTGTGTCTGTTTGTCCCCCAACATCGTTTTGCAACTGATGCTAGTGTGTTTACGTCGCCGTAACTTGGCGGTTCGTCAAAAGAGACTGATAGAATAAGTACTAGGTTTACAAAGAATAAGTTTTGGGGGTCGATGTGCTCGACTAAAGGTGGTGCTCCAGCATGGCCGCAGTTAAATGAGTAAAAGAGGGCAATGAAGGAGACTCTACTTAGTTGCTGAGCCTGCTAGAAACAGCAACCAAATCTCACTCAATTTCCCATCATGTTATCTTTCAAAAGGACGGTAACATTAGCTAATATAATCCTGGGTGTACTGTGTCCAGGAGAAAAGTAGGATTTTTATAACTGGAGTACTTTTTTATGAGAAGCCTGCATTATCCGACTTGGTCCCACCTAAGACAGAAAACACAACACTGAATACAAATATATTCAGATTTTCACATTTCCTATTACCCAATATTATCTTCAGATAATACACTAAAAGCATAAATGTTATAACATCTTATTTCTCATTCTTCATTCCCTAAAAGCAAAACAAACAAAAAAGTAAATGCTTATCTTTGTTTTCTGTTGATATCTAAATATTTAAAATATAGTAACATTTTGTTTAATAGACATTGGTGTTACTGTCCTTGATACTCTAGCTTACATTTTGAACAACTTTACAGGGAGTTTTTGTTGACTAATTGCCTGGATAACCTCAATTATTTAAATTATCTAAATATTTAAAATGTAGTAACATTTTGTTTAATAGACATTGGTGTTACTGTCCTTGATACTTTAGCTTACATTTTGAACAACTTTACAGGGAGTTTTTGTCGACTAATTGCCTGGATAACCTCAATTATTTAAATTATCTAAATATTTAAAAAGTAGTAACATTTTGTTTAATAGACATTGGTGTTACTGTCCTTGATACTTTAGCTTACATTTTGAACAACTTTACAGGGAGTTTTTGTCGACTAATTGCCTGGATAACCTCAATTGATAGAAGTTTCCGTTTCACTATAATACATATGTAAAACTTTGCTGTTTTTGCATTTAGCAGACACCCCACCCGTTCCTGAGGTATTTTTCTTCACCCATATTTTTGCTGCAATCATCAAACTCATGGTCATCTAACCATCTATGATTTTTCCACTTGATACCATATTCAGTTGACTTTTTATCATATTAAAATCCATGATTAGCAGAAGAACGATGACAGAATACATTCCAGTGGTTTGGGCAGCGGACTCGCGGTCGTAGGATCGCGGTTTCGATTCCCAGACCAGGCGTTGTGAGTGTTTATTGAGCGAAAACGCCTGAAGCCCCACGAGGCTTCGGCAGGGGGGGGGGCGATCCCTGCTGTACTCTTTCGCCACAACTTTCTCTCATTCTTTCTAAAGCGGTGAGCAGGCAGAATCGTTAGCAAGCCGGGCGAAATGCTTAGCGGTAGTTCGTCTGCCGCTACGTTCTGAGTTCAAATTCCTCCGAGATCGACTTTGCCTTTCATCCTTTCGGGGTCGATTAAATAAGTACCAGTTGTGCACTGGGGTCGTTGTAATCGACTTAACCCGTTTATCTGTCCTTGTTTGTCTCCTCTATGTTTAGCCCCTTGTGGACAGTAAAGAAATAAGAATACATTCCCGGCAAACTTCAGTGGTGATGGCTACGTATCCAGTGTTTTCATTTTCCCTGTTCACACAGCAACTGGACAACGGGTTAACGCTTGCAAAAATCCAAATAGAGTTCTATGGGATCCTGTAGAATTTTTTTATTTTTTGATAATCTTTGTAGATATTCGATGAATGTTGTTGAATATTTTTTGAAGTCACTAAAATTTATTGACGATGGTCACTGGTATTCCACTGTTCATCGACATTCGACGTTGTAAAGAAATCTGAATGAGATGATTCAATGCAGCGATTACAAAGACCATTGAGAATGACCAGAAACAAGGGACACAACGTTAATGGCGGGTTGAAGGTCAGACGATTGAAGGCACGATATGATTTGTTTAACTTGGTAGAACTGGAGTCACAGAAACCATGGTCAAATACAGAATTGGTAAAGACGACAGTTGTATTTCAGAAAATGTGAAACGATCTGGTACTAAAACCTGCTGGTCTCCAGCATCGAGATCCGTCCTCTACAATAGCATTTCACTACAAATGGTATTAAATGAACAAGCATGAATGGGATGAATTCACTTATTTTTCAATATTGAAGACCACAGCCTCCAGCTTGTGTGACTCATTGTACAGGCTGTGATATTTAGTGAAATGAAACTTATTTGTCAGAACATTAAGGAATAGTCAATCAAACTATGTCATACCTGTGGCTATACAAATGTAAAATGAAAACAGTTTCTTTGTGTTGCCTCACATTGATTTATAAAGATATTTCAAATAATCATTTATTTGGTTTGAATAGGCAGCCCAAAGCATATTGTCTGCTACTTAAATGATGTTGAAATAACTTTGAAAAAATCCAATGGTTGTTTATAAATTCAGACTTTTTATGGCTTCCGTTTTTCTAATGCTTTGTGAGTAACCAAAATGAAAAAGAATAAATGAAATATGTATTTTATTATTTCTGTGTTTGGAGTGATGGACTGGCAAAATTGCAAGAATATTTGACAAAATTACTTGTGGTACCTTGTTACAGTCCAATACATTCTGAGTTTATCTTTATATATATAAAACTGAGAATGTGTGTCTGTCTGTCTTTCTTTCTGTGTGTGTGTTTCCCTAAAACTTGAGAACTACACAACCAATTTCCTTCAAATTTTACACATGCCTTACTTAGGGTCCATGTAGTTTCATGGGCAAAAAGAAATGTTCAACCTCTTGCTTAGAGCGAGCCCATAGCAATATCATATCTTCTCCACTATTTCAGTATTACGTGTTAAAAGTGAAACAAAAACGTTTCTCCATTTTATGTCAGATACTTTCACTTTAACAATAAAAATAATAATAACAATTGAATTATATGTAGTAAGTAATAATTAAAATCAAACTAAAGTAACTTAACAAAAGTAAAAATAGTAATTGGTATAAAATTGCATCAATATATATGTGTGTATATAAATATAAATATATATATATATATATATATATATATATATATATATATATATATATATATATATATATATATATATATATATATATATATATAAACATCTATGCGTGAATAAATACACATATATACATATACATATATATATATACATATAAATATATGTATATATGTGTTTGTGTGTGTGTGTGGTGTGTGTATGTGTGTTTTTGTGTATGCTTGGATGTATACTACAGGCTTCTTTCATTTTCCATCTATTAAATCCACTTACATGGTTTTGTTCAACAAAGCATTTGATGAAGGTGCCATACAGTGAGATTGAACCTGAAACCAAACGGTTGGAAAGTATGCCGCCTTTTAATAGTATAACCATGTATAACCATTATACATTTCAATGTTGGATTAAATTACTTTCAGTTTCTAGTCATTTTTGTTTATACTCTGATCTAGAATTCCACCAATATTAAATTTGTCGTTCATCTTATAATGAGTAACTGTTGTTGTTTTGGCCATGATGTCAGACCTTTGATCAAAAATGCATTCCATCTGTGACCATCTCATTGGATGAACATTAAGATCAATCTTATGATCAAATATTTTCCAGTTGCGACCATCTTATCCATTTTATCTACACTAGCATTTCCTTGTTTAAGACAGTAAGCTAGGATTTACGAAAAACAAAATCCGACTGCCATATCTAGAAGGTTAAGCGACCGCATAAAGGCCTCCCTTGTTTGTTTTTCTCACATTTAGTTTGAATCTTGTCTTGGCCAAGACATTACATTACTTCAAGGAATGAGGCTCCAGCTTGGCAAGTTCAAGAGTTTGAGGAATATGAAATTACGCTTAGTCGTCACCAATACTCTTTGTTCTGCGCTGGTCTGGAGCGGTAGTATCCATGAATGGTCCCAGTTACAGGTCAGATATAAAGAACGCAAAGGAGGGCTGACAACTAGACATGTATTACATAGTGTATGTCAAATGTCCAGCCGTGTGTGGACATGCTTTGATGTCTTATGAACCAGTTGACCTGCCTAAAAATTGAATAGGACTTGTGCCTCAAAGACATGCTCAAGGGAGCAAATGACAGAGTTAGTTATTTAGTTAGTAAATTTTTTGGCTCAAAAACGCAAAAAGCAAGGCCATGTAGGGGGACATGGAGTTATATACTGGGTGGTGTTCATGTAAAGAGTTCAGGCCACTTGATGTCAAGGGAGACTTTGAACCGAGCGGTCGTCGGCATCTTCACCATCTCGTCTGGCAGCTTATTCCACGGATCCGCAACCCGGACGGAGAAAGCCCCTCTCCTTCGATTGAGATGAAATCGTCGCAGATAGAGCTTTTCGGAATGACCCCGCAGCCGACGCTCTGGAGCAGGAGTGAAGAACAGCTCTTTCGAGAGGTTACACTTTCCGCTTATGATGTTGTGAACAAGAATGAGATCACCACGGCGTCGTCGTTTTTCTAGAGAATAAAGGTCGAGCGTCTTCAGCCTTTCTTCATAAGACTGTCAACAGATCAGTATTATGACACACAAACCACTGCTGTATCATTCCCTGCAAAAATCACTTCAGACTTGACTATGCAGGGCTACAAATACGGACACCTGCAAAACAGACATGACACACGGGGACAGAAAGAAGTTTAAACACATGAACCAACGCAAGGGATTTATTAATGCGTCTGTTTTCACCGTCATGTCTTTCTCAACAAATGTCCATTTCAAAAGTAAAATCCCAAGATCCAGGCAATAATTCATCGAGAGAAATGTTTATATAGGGTCGGCCAAAGCTCATGAAGTCTGAATGCATAAACTAGGCATAAACTAATGGCTTGACATGTAGCGCCAGCTGCAAGTTTATACTTTGTAACTTTTGGTTCATCTTTCAAAAGACGTTAATAAGTTTGGCTCCCATGTGTAGTGAAGAATCTAACATTCTGGGTCTTTTCTCTTCATCTGAAAACGAGCATGGAAGAGAAAATGGTGTTGGTTGCATTTACTAACTTTCAGCTGAAATAACTACAAAAGGTCAAGGGTTGAAACTTTAGAATTTTCACTTATCAGGGCCATTGACTTAATAAAATGTTCTGCGAGCTGTCCATTTGCTGGTCTGTCTTTCTGTTTATCTATATACTCTGGTCTGTGCAGGCATTTGTGGAAGACTGTGTGTACATGGGCAAAAGTATTATTCTTAATCCTATTCTTACCATATTTCCATTGAAAGACATTGTTTTTCTTTCAATTAAGTTTGAAAGTAATAAAGAATTTAGCAAAATAAATTTGTCATTATTAATCAGATATTTGGAATATAAATTATCTTGCTATTTAGATGAAAGGATTTCATTTAGATCACTTTGAAATGGAATTTATTTCGTAGTGCCAGGGTTGGTCCCAAACAATTTAGTATCCAAAAAAAAGGGTTAAACCTTAAACCTAGAGACCAAATCAATCAAAATGTAGAAAGGAGAAACATGGAAGAGGAAACTTATTCAGTCGCATCAATGTTTATGAGAAATAAAGACTACAAGTTAATTACGTATTCATAGATTTATTTTCGTTGTCAGTTTTTAAGAAAATACAAAAAGATACTCTCAGACTGACAGCAAGTTGCGAATCTTAAGAAATCCTGAAGACAAATCTTAGGAAAGAGTATTATAATGAAATATTCATTGTTCAAATTTGATTTCAAGAATATGACATATTAGAAAAATATTCTACTACTACTACTACTACTACTACTACTACTACAGCTATACTACTACTACTACTACTATTACTACTACTACTACAACTGCTGCTGCAGCTACTACTATTACTACAACTGCTGCTGCAGCTACTACTACTACTACTACTTCTTTCTGTTACCGCTCCAAAATTGATCTTAACGTAACAGCTTTGAGATAGCGATTATTAATAGTTGAAGAGATTTGGAATTAATAATGCATTATCTATTAATAATTGATAACTATTAGCTATGTGTATATAACTCCAAGCAAGCAATGTGTGTGTGTGTGTGTGGTTTCCATGGAAATCTGCAAACAGCACTGAATATAGGTCAAGATAATTCCTCTTTTTATGTCCCGGAAAAAAATTAATAAACGGAACCATTTCTACGGTACTATATTGGTTAAGAAGTTTCCTTTTCAATGGTTTGAGTGGCATCTCAGGCAAGTATATTCAACTAAAGCCCCGGGTCAACTAAAGACCAGTGAGTGAATTTCATAGACAAACTGAAAGAAGGCCATTGTAAATATCCATACATACATAATATGTGAAGGCTCAGGGAAAACAGCGGACTGATGCACGGATGCTGGCATTCTTGCTCTTGTGCAGCGTGACAAGAAAAACGTCTGCTTGTTATCGACAATGCATTCAGCAAGTATGAAGGGCACTTGGAAATAAGATACGGACGGTAATGTCATAATTAAACTGAGTGTTGTTGTTTCAGACAATGAAAGGATGGGCGGGATCGATCGCTCAGATCAGCTGGCGATGACACACAAATCGGTGAGAAAATCTGTGCAAAATATTTTCTTGTACATAGTCGACATGTCTGTTGTGAAGTCGCATTTGATTTGGCAGGTGCTTGGTGGTGTGGGGGTTGAATTGATATTCAGGAATCTATAGTTCCGTGAAATGATAGAAGCATTAGACCTGTCAAATATGGAACGCGTGGACGTCCTCACGCAAGACTCTCTTCTCATAGCTTAGTGAAGGGATGTGGACATTTTCCACGACTGTTTCCCCCCACCGTTAAGATGACAAATGCTTCAAAGAGATGCACAGTATCTCTACATTTACGATGATCTTTTATTTTTCAAGTTATTAATGATAAATATATCATTTTCCTTTCTCTTATACGAAAATTATATACTAGTTACTTTTTAACATCTTTCTAAATTTCCCTTCCCGTTTTTAGAAAACTGTCATATTAACTTCAATTAATTTTATTGTTATTGTCTTCCATACTTTTAAAGTATTGACTTTGAGTTCTTGAATCGTTACGTCGGATGATTATCTTTTAACATGGATTTCTTTTAACCTGAAGAGCTAGCTTAATATCTACATTAATTTGAAGACTGTTTACATTAATGCAGACTACATTTCATAAAATAAGTACCAGTTGAGCACTGGGGTCGATGAAATCGACTTACCCCTCCCCCAAAAATTGCTGGACATGTTCCAAAATGTATTACTTATAAAATATAAAATAAATTATCTACACATGTTTTATTAAGCTACGAAACAACTGTCGTTAAATAAGAATTTCCAATGGTAAAATAAATGTTATCATACAATGTTTCTCTTGTTATATATAATTCTATGTAGTCCTTATGGGTTTTAGTTTTTTTTTATCGTTCTATATATTCTCTGTTTTGCAGAATGATACATTAAGGAGGTTTCTTCATGAATAACCGGATTAGTTGAATCAATATATCGGGACTTATACACACACATGTATATATATATATATATATATATATATATATATATATATATATATATATATATATATATAGATAGATAGTTAGATAGATAGATAGATAGATAGATTAGATAGATAGATAGATAGATAGATAGATAGATAGATAGATAGATAGATTAAACAGGGTGCGATGGATAAATTGTCACCATTTTATATTTTCATATTTTTGATTTCGTGCATAAGCATTGTTAGATTTGGATTTGTCGACTACACAGTATAGTAGGATCAGTTGGGCACCGTCTGTGAAAAACACAGCACTATGACGCAATTCACTCTGCCAGTAATTTGGAAACGACATGCTGTACTGCTTGGCATTCGGGCTGGAAACTCCAATACGAACATTTCAAAATGTTTGGGTGTTAATCTGAGGACAGTGCAGAGGATTTGAAAAAAGTTGGGTGAGTCCAGTTGTGATTAAGAAGCTCGGAAAACTCACTCTGATCGTTCTGATAAAAAACGAACTCCTGAATTTGTAGGTGAGATCCAGGTCGTGATTGACAATGACCCCTCCAAGTCAATCAGGTCTATCGTCAGGGGCATGGGGGTGTCTGAGTTTCTCATGAGGCAGGTAGTTCATGAAGACGTTCGGTATTCCTCATACAAGATGAGAAAGGACCAATTTTTATACCAAGACATCAAAGACAAGAGGAAAGCATCATCAACTTAAACAAGGAAACTATCGAGTAGGCTCGAAACGTAAAAGACTTTTTTTTATTCCTGAGCGTTATACTAATACATCTGTTTGTTTTCTACACCACCTGTCTTCGTCTTTTGTTTTTTTCGTGAACTCTGCCTATATATATATATATATATTATATATATATATATATATATATATATATATATATATATATTATATATATATATATATACACACATATATATATGTATATATATGCGTAATGTATACTAGAATGATCTGTCATTTTTATATATATTTGCAAAGACGAATATTTACTGAAGTATTAAAGGATTATTAGGTAATATATGCAGGTAATTCAATATCAAATCTCTGTATTTTCATTTATTGGAAGAAAAGGTAGAGAAATTGATGTTGGGAAAGGTATTTTGTCATAGAAGCCATTCAAAAGCAGACATTTGAGCATGACGTAGTCATACGACTCTTCAGATTCTGTCGGATCATTCAAACAATACAAGCGTAGAAACCGGTATTAAAGGATGATGGTGATAATGACGACGACGATGACGTTGACGATGATGATGATGGTGATGGTGATGAAATCCAAGACAGTCCAAAGCAAACCACTTTACCGTTTCCTTTGTATTTTGTAGTTTTACAGCAGTCCATAAGACTGAAGTGATCAAGAACACCTTGAACCCAACATGGCAGCCGTTCAATGTGATGGCCAGTGTCTTGTGCAATGGTGATTACGACAGGTAAGATCCCCCCTCTTTTCTTGTTTCACTTTTGCTGTTCTCTCTTCGAGATTTCCATTAATGTCTCTTCGTCTGGTTTACCTTTGTTTCAACTTATGTTGGATGTGTATGCATGAATCTGGTAGGGTATATATATATGCCTATACAAATATATATATGTATGTATATATATGTGTGTATATAGATACATGTGTGTGTATATATGTGTGTGTGTTTGTGTGTGTGTGTATGTGTGTGTGTGTGTGTGTGTTTGTGTGTGTGTGTGTGTGTGAAAAATCGAAACGGAACATGGAAACAATTGATGGAAAAGAAAAATTGAGCAGAGAAATCTCATCAGTCTTAGAAACCATATTCAGCATAGTTCCGGGGCATTTAAAATCGGAAGACTTTAAGTTCCGTGACACTATTTTTCAAGCTGCGCCATTGATTTAGGGAGCATCACTTAGATAATAGACAAATAAGAACTAAAGGCGATGGGCAACAGCGTACATGTGAGACAGAAAACGACGAACGGAAACAAACAATGCACCAACATAAGATATATGGATTATATATATGTTCATATACAGATGCATATAGATAAATATATATATACACGCACGCACGAACACACGCATATATATATAATAATAATAAATCTCTGAACGAGATATAAACAGTAACCGCTCGACAACGTAAGGTGTACTAGCCATCTGAATGTGGCTAGCCACTGGGGGTGGAGTGTTACTGATGCTTTTAGCCCCAGGCGATCAACGTCACCAGACGGACTTTAGACACTATCTCAGTGCCCTTGTGTTATTTGCAAAGGGAGGTCATCCTCCCTCGAAGACCTAGGTACTACATACGGACTATAGTTTCAAGGTAATTGCCTCTCGTCAACGCATGGTAAGCACCGGTCTTCGATGAAGGAATCCCCTTGCAAATAAATATATAACGTTTTTCACAGCAACCACTGTCACTGATTTAGAAAAACTGTCTGAAAACAATAATAAATCTCTGAACGAGATATAAACAGTAACCGCTCGACAACGTAAGGTGTACTAGCCATCTGAATGTGGCTAGCCACTGGGAGTGGGGTGTTACTGATATTTTAGCCCCAGGCGATCAACGTCACCAGACGGACTTTAGACACTATCTCAGTGCCCTTTGCAAATAAAAGCATCAGTAACACCCCACCCCCCAGTGGCTAGCTACATTCAGATGGCTAGTACATCTTACGTATATATATATATATATATATATATTATATATATATATATATATATATATATATATACTATATATACATACTATATATATATATATAATATATATATATATATATATTTATATATATATATATATACATACTTGAAATGACTATAGAAAATCCGGTTAAGTGCCTATACAGAAACTCCTGCGAGCAATCGTTAATTGTATTCGTATATATTTGAATTTGAAAAATATTGTGAAACTGTGTTTAGTTTGGAAATGATTTCTAATTCATTTCTATAGTTGCTACACGTATTTCTCTTCTCTCTCGAACACACACACACGCGCACATACAGGTGATGCTCTTCAGTAAAATCTTCTTGCCCTCTTCGCCATTAACAATTATTTGATCAAAAAGTAATTCTTGACATTTTTATTCCCATCTAGAGTCATCAAAGTCGAATGTTATGATTGGGACAGAGATGGCGGGTAAGTATTTATGATATCTCTCTATCTATCTATTTATCTGTCTGTTTGCATATCTATCAATCTATTTCTATATTTTCGAACTCAGAGGTGAGAAAAGCAATAAGGAGGTTACAGGAGGCAGTCGAAAAAGCCAGCTTCTATAAATGGCTGAAGCGAGAAGACCCAAAATGGCTTGAAAGCCATAACATGCCGACTTAGTTTATCGGGGTTCATTGATTGGTTGATCAAAATGTGTCTAGTGGACGATTTATTCAATTTCAGGAAACGATCAAATGGACAGTTATGAAACGGTCAGTTGATTGAATTTGATCAAGTTGACCGTTGGTCTGAAACTTTCTTACTCAAAAATCTCGAAGATGTTATTCACTGCTAAATGAAGTGGAGATGATGCGTAATTTACTGTCGTGAGTTCAAATTCTTCCTTGAACAAGATTACCATCTTTCTAGACAATATCTAGTTTGTATTTTTAACAATACTGTTTGTTCGAACTTTTTAGATACAATACTTCTAGAGAGTGTCCACCTTGTATTTTAGCATTGTTGTTTATTCAAACTGGATTGAGTACCATCACCATAGATTGTACTTCCCTAGCGTTTTAATAGTTCGGTTTGTTGAAACCGGTTAGGCTGCCATATATGCAGACAGTGCCTAGTTTGTAGTTTAGCAATAGTGTTTATTTAAACTGGTCTTTTCCCTGACCTTGTTGTCATGTCACCAATAATTGCGGAAACAATCCAATCAAAATTTCTAAGGAAGTCATATTTTTCATAGCTTCTATATTCCCTTTCAACAAATATAATTAGCGTAAACAACACCATTAGCATTATAAATACTAAATTATGAATGTTCAAGGAAATCATTTGATTATTTTAATAAATTAAATTATGGAAACTAAATTGCTTTAATTCAATGTAAATTGAATTATAAATGTTAATGTATAAAATATTGTTTTCAATGTTTTGCCAGACATGATTTTATTGGTGAATTTACGACAAATTTACAAACTTTGCTGAAAGGTGCGGGACCAGAAAACAGATATGAAGTAAGTCAGATACAAATTATGTTTCTTTTTTTTCTTTACATAGTTTTAACGCTTGTTTTACTATTTTCCTTTTAAAATACATTGCTTTCGTTTCAATTAATTTTGAAAAATTGAGTGAAACAGCTTTGTCATAATTTAGCTGATGTTAAGGAATTCTATTCACAAAATTTTTTATGGAAGGATTTTATTTAAACCATTTTAATAATTGTTTCTAATTTTGGCACAAGGCCAGCAATTGTGAGGGGAAGGATCAAGTCGATTACATCAACCTTAGTACATGATTGTACTAATTTCACCTTAGTACATAATTGGTAATTTATTTTATCCACCCTTGAAGTTTGAAAGGCAAAATTGACCGTGGTCGTATTTGAACTCAGAACGTAATGGACCAGAAGAAATGCCGCTTAGCTTTCTTTGAAACATGCTAACAATCCTACCATAACATAAACAGTTTTATCTCAGAACAAAAGCCAGTCTCAGGTGAGCTGCTTTCAAAAAGGTTAATTCTCTCCTAAGTTATGAAAATAGCTTCAAAATTTGGCACAAGGCAAGCAGTTTTTGAGGGGAGAGGAAATTCAACCTCAGTATTTCACTGGTACTTATGTTACCAGCCCTTAAATATTGAAAGACAAAGACAACCTCCGCGGAGTTTGAGTTCAGAATATAAAAGCCTGTCAAAACGCCGCTATACAGATTGTCCAGCGTTCTCACGATTCTGCCAGCTCACCATCTGTTTCTAGGTTACAATGATGATTTCAAACTTTGGCAGAAGGTTAGCAACTTCGGGGGAGCGAGTTAGTCGATTACATCGACCCCAGTGCATAACTGGTACTTATTTTATCGATCCCGAAAGGATGAAAAGCAAAGTCAACCTGGACAGGATTTGAAGTCAGAAGGTAAAGCTGGAAGACATGCCGCTTAGCATTTTGGCCCTCGGCGCAGCAACGATTCTTCCACTTCACTGACTTAAGCACCTCCTATATTGGTTTCAAATTTTGGCATAAGGCCAGCAAGTTCGAAATGGTGGGTATGTCCACTACATCGACTCAAGTGCTTAATTAGTACCTATGAAATAACAGCGCCAAAGCAATAAAAATATGTAAGAATTTGTGTAACATCGAAATGTTTTGAAGACTGGAGTAATTCATTTTTGTTTTAATAATATTTGAGTGTGGGACTGGAAATGAAAGAAAATTCAGCTGAAGTAGAATACCTGACGTCCTTATCATGGCAAGTTGGCAGAATCGGTAGAGTGTCAAACAAAATGCTTACACAAATTTCATCTACCTTTACGATCTCAGTTCCAATTCCGCCAAGGTCGACTTTGTCTTTTATCCTTTTGGGGCCGATCGAATAAGTACCAACTGAGCGCTGGGATGGATGTAATCGACTTACACCCCATCCCCGAATTCCGTTAGCGTGTCGGACAAAATGGCTACTAGTATTTCTTTCGACTCATTATGTTCTGCGTTCAAATTCCACCGGGGTCAAATTTACGTTTCATCCCTCCGGAATCTATAAAAACCAGTCATGTACTGAAGCTGATACAATCGACTAAATGTTTCCTTCTAAAATTATTTGCCAAAATTCCAAGCAATTATTATATATATTTTTTTATTTTCCAACAACGTTGTTTATTTAAATTGTGGGGGTAGCATCGGCGAAAATAAAACATTTCTTATAAAGAATCGACGCAATGAAAGTGTTATTAAAAATTGACAACACGTTTCGAAAATTAAACAAAAATTCTATTTGTAAGTTTATGAAAAATATATTTCTCAATATATAGAATTATCTTTAAATGTGTCTTAAATATGTGTGTGTGTGAAATGACTTATTTTCTACGATGCTGTCTTCGTAAGTTGATTCAATGATGCTGTTGATTAATAAAAGCCGAAGTCTATAATGATAACGTTTAATAACCTACTTTTAAATATTTGTTTATTCGTTTCACTTATAACAAAGTCTATTTTTGTTTGTTCCTTGTTTCGTTTATTATATTTTTCAATTGCTCTCGAATATGTTTCTAAAGGAAAACATCGCCAAGTCTGAAGTGGAACTGTCGCTATTAGAACACGCTTTTATGAATTTTGAAGGCCTAATAGGGATGGGGCTTTGATCCAGTTTTATTTGGAAATCACTTCTGCTGGGATAACGTAACAATCCACTTTGGACACCATTTTCATAAGACCTGGATCCTATTTACAACAGAGATACAAGTACAGCACCAGTTTTGTGGCATCCTTCGTTCCACACCTGTGTTTGATTACCTGTCAGCTAAACTAATCTATTCGTTACTATATCTCTCTTGAAATACACTTTCTTCGTAACTTTTAATTTCAAAAACTATAAAGAACAAATAACTTTGCCAGAATCGTTTGCTCGCCAAGCAAAATGCTAAGCGGCATTTGTTCTCGCTTTACGTTCTGACTTCAAATTCCGCCGAGAATTGATTTTTCATTCGATAAAATAAGTACCAGTCGAGGACTAAGGGTCGATGTAATCGCCCACACTTCCCAAATTTGTTCCTATTGCAGAAAGTATTACTAATCTTATGTCTGGAACATAAATTTGAATGGGAGAAATTATAATTTAGATCGCTTCAAATCAAGAAGTTTGTCCCAAAGAAAAAGATCCTCGTACAGGTTGGTATAAAGGGGTCAAAAGAGATTACGTAATTATAATCGTAAGGAAATGTCCTGAAGATTGCTTCCGTATCACTAATATCATTAATAACGTGTTCGTGACTAAACATTCACAACACTCGCCATTTCACTCGAAACCTATTCTAAAGGTGGAAACACTCTTCCAGGAATTATATTGACATGAAAGTGCAAATATTTAATACAAAATAGAACATCATTTGTTAACCTCATAGCCACTTCCCCATCACCACTACCTCCATCGTCTCTTAAAACGCATCTGTGAAGGGTTTATGTCTATTGTTTCTCTTTTCATGTTAAGACTCTGTATTTCTTGCAGCGAAGATGAGCTACCGATTAACTTCCGCTTCACACACACAGAGTATCCTTAGGGGTGGGGGTTAGCATGTATTGGGGGTTGATTTAGTTTTAAACATTTGCATTTTTTTGTATTATTATAGTTCGATATAAGGAGAGGATTTCCGCTTTCATGATGTGTTACCAGTGAGCAAACAAACACATGTCATGAAGGCTTGAGAGGGAATAAGTTACTAATAATAGTCGCAGTGGTGGTGGTGGTGCTGGTGGTGCTGGTGCTGGTGGCGATGGTGGTGGTGGCGATGATGATAACAAGGACAATCATGACGATGATGGTTAAAAACACTTTGATCTTAACCAAAAGACTGAGACACGATGATTTCAAACAAAAACCCGGCACCTGTATTATATTTGTTTTTCATCGCTATATAGTTTTGTTTTTTTTTTCCAAATTAAGATTTCCTCGCTCCGGCTCCACGTTGTACCATAAAAAGTTTTCATAAACATCAGAAACTCAATACTGAGCTCAAGACATAACATTATTATTCAAATCTTATAAAGGTTCCTTGCAGCATCGCCCTTACCATCATTTCGCTAATGACTTATTAACGTATTTGTATAAAGGCTTGGCCATTAATAGCTCTTGACTAATGATCTATCAAGGTCTTTGTGCAAAATCGTTGCCCTTATTGTATATTAAGGTTTTGTCTACACTAACAGTTCAGAGATCACACTTTCAAGGAGATAATGATCATAAACTTCCCATTCGGTATAAATTTATGAGTCTGATCGATCAATTCAAATACTAAACGCTTGTTATTGCTGTCAGTTTTCTAATTCCAGTATCCCATTAATCAATCGGATCAATAATTAATATCATTAGTATATAGAAAATTCTAAATTACAAAAAGAAAAAAAGAAAAAATTTGAGAAACTAATAAGGATTTACATTCATGATGTACATAATTAATAATAAATCAATATACACACTTATAAAAATTATGTTATATATATATATATATATATATATATATATATATATATATATATATATATATATATATATATATATATATATATATATATACGTATAGAACGGCGCTGCCTGAAAAGTTTTGTATCAGTGAAATTCGAAATGTTAAAAAACAGAGAGACAACTCAGAATATTGTTAGCGGATTGACGTACACCGTGTTTCAACCTCATATAGTCTCCTCGAGTTGAAATATGTAAGAAAAATTAAACAAATGAACATGCGACCAAATTTTATCGACTGGTCAGTCAATCGAATTTTTGACTACATTTATTTTATTAAGTTTCATCTAGTGGACACGTGATCGAATTTCATCCAAGTTGTCCGTTAGTTCAATTTCATCAGTAAGTCCATATCTAGAATTTGATTTAGTGGACAATTGATCAAATGTCATCGAATGGTTAATTGATCGACTTTGATCTAGTGGTCAGTCAATTGACTTCGAAACTACAGGTTAAAATCTATAGCCAGTATAATAGGCTGAGTATAGGTTAAATATATTAGCAAAAACTATGGAAAATTTATACGTGGCGTACAGGCTATTTTGAACGTATATATATATATATATATATATATATATATATATTATATATATATATATATATATATATATATAATATATATATGTCGGCTAATTTAAGCAAATAAACATTTGACCGTATTTTATCAATCATTCCGTTGATCGAATTTAACTTAGTGGATTGTTGATGGACGGCCAGCTTAACTGAATTTGATCTTGTGAATTGAACGAATCTTCTATAGTTGACTGATGATCGAATTTGATACAATGGCTATTTGATCGAATCTCATTAGTAGATTCATCTAGAAACTATAGTTTTAAATTCTGAAAGTTCGTTTAAAAGTTAATGTAATAGGGCATGCAATTGGAAGATCATAGGCTAAAATCTATAGCAAGAACAATAGGCGGAGTATAGGCTAAAATCCATGGGCAAGAATATATGTGCAAAATCCAGTAGAAATAGTCTGAATGTCAAACGATTGTTCATTTCGTCGAATTTCATCAATTTGTCAGTTGACTGAACGAATTTGATGAAGTGAAATTCTAATAAACAGTTAATCGAATTTCACCAAACGATCTTATATGTATAGGCTATAATATAGGTTTATTATATGTTGATATCTATAGAGCAAATGTATAGGCTCAACTAAGACTTAATTAATTGAGCCCAAATTAACAAGAGGTCGAATTTTATCCAAAGTTTAGTTGGCCGAAAATTATCAATTGATTGGCTGATCGAATTTTAGCATACATCATTTGATGGAAATTCATTTGTTGATGCATATACTGAGTTTGATCCAGTGGACAGTTGAACGAACTTCGTCAAATGGCCAGTTGAATGGATTTCATCAAACAATCAATCGACTGAATTTTATTTGATAATTATTTGCTCAAATGTTATCAATCAGTCAATTGATCAAATTTGCTTTAGTGTTCAGCTGATTGAATTTGTTCTAGTGGGAAGCTGACCGTACTTCATTAAATGGCCAGTTGATCGAATTTTCTCCAGTGGCTATTCAATCATATTTGTACTTGTAAACAGTTTATCGAATTTCATTACACAGCGATTTGACCGTATTTCATCAAACGGTTACTTTATTGATCCTAAACTAAAGGTTAAAATATGTTGTCAAATGTGATGATTGAGTCTGACCTATATGAATAAAGTCTATCATTGCAAAACTATAGGCCGGATCCATCGATAAAAACTAGAGTCTAAGTATAGACTCGAATGTGCCGCCTAAAAGTATAGAAACAAAACTATTGAATATTTTGCTCACGAATTTCTATATCGGAAAGATTATTTTGCAGATTGACCTTGAACTCTGCTGTGCATGCGCATTAAGTTTTAATGTTCTAACTCACTTCCACTGTTTACTGCAGTTCTTGGAAGGAAGGTGTGTAGCGTGTGATTGTTGCATGACAGAGAAAGTTGTCATGGTGATACATGGAGAGGAGATTATGAGCCGCGCACAAGTCTATGAGACGTTTCCAAAATGGCCGAAAAGAATGTCGATATTGACGAACATTCTGGGAGACCCGCAACCAGCAGTCATCAGAAGATGTGCAGATTAGTTTCGGTTCAGTTCATTCCATTATCACTGAAGATTTGTGTGAGACGCCTGTCTGCCAAATTTGTGCCGAAACTACTTTCAGCTGACCAAAAGGACATTCGGGTTTCAATTGCACAAGATCTCCTGGGTTGTGTCGAGAGCGATAAAAAACATCTTGAAAACTTTGCGTAGCCCTCTGGGCAGGTATCGCCAAGATTTTGGCAAAATTTGATGCAAATTCTCTGCTCAACTTTATTTATTATGGTCACTGCAACGATCACACGTTACACATCTTCTTTCCAAGCACTGCTATAAACAGCAGAAGTGCGCTAGAACGTTGAAACTTTGTGCACACGCACAAAAGAGTTTAAGGTCAATCTGTGACAAGCGGTTTTACTCTGCGTACTTTAGCTTTGTTGCTATGGAAACAGTCCGGGTACTTATAGATCAGACCACGTATATATATATTTATATATAGACATATATATACACACATATATGTTTACATATATGCATATACACAAATATGATTATATGTACATGAATATATGTATACATACACATGCATACACACACACATATATACATATATTTTATATGTGTGTGTGTGTGAGTGTATGTGTGTATTAATATTAAATTTCAATGCAAGATTTTATTAAATTCTTAAATTTATTTCTAAACAAAAAAACCTTCAATTTCTTTTATTTCTTTTTGATATTTTTCCAGGCTATAAATCCAAAGAAAAAAGCTAAGAAGAAAAACTATAAAAACTCTGGTGAGGTAAGTTGTTTTAATCTGGAATTCTTCCATGAAATAATGTTTGAAAAATAAATATCTTTTTCAGTTTGAAATAATTAATCAATATTGGCAACATTCCAAGACACAAGTGCTTGTCTTTGGCTTGCATTTGATGCAACAGTACATTTTAGTCAAAAGTGAGCCACCGGCATACATTACTACACTATATCATTGTCCAAAATCTAATCTCAAAAACAGGACAACAGTACTTTTCAACTTCTTCGTCAGAGGTAGAGAGTTGGCTAAAGCGTTAATGTGTCGGATAGAATGCATCATATTATTTGCTTTGACACTTTGTGCTGTGAGTTCAAATCTCTTCAAAGTCAACTTTACTTTCCATCCTTTCAGGGTGAATAAAAATGTATCAATGGAAGACAATGGATTGCCGAATTGTAAGAACACTGGACCAATTGCCTTGCAATACTTGTTCCTCCTTTCTCCTTTCCGAGTTTAAATCCTGTTATGCTCTACTTGGGTGTAGACTTTACCAATTCCCAAGATTAACACCCACCACCTGGCATCTTGAATGGCTTTAAAAGAGTCCACTATTTTAGAAATGCATGGGCTAGGCTTCGATTTAAAGATAACTCCTTCCTTCCCAGCACTCGCGGAATCTTTGTAACAGAATTTGGTCGCTGCCTTCCTTCCTAATTAAAAGATATTAAAAGAAGTCCTCTCCTCTCCTCTCCCCCGCATCGATCTCCATTTCATTTGACAATAAACCTTTGTGAGAGTTTGATGTTAGACATAAATACATTCAGAGGTTTTTCTTTTTTCTTTTAGTCGTGAGGGAAGGCAAAAGGTGGTGTCCATGATCTTTTACAAAGCCTCCAAGACTGATCAGAAGGAGAGAAGGAAATCTTTAATCAGGGGATCAAACTCAAATAGTTGAATTAGAGTGGATTCTCCAAACGTCAACCATTGTACCAGGCGGTATTAGACTGGGTGATAGATTAAGGCGACCATCAAAGAAGTCATGGTGAGATTTGAACCCAGCATGCAAAGAGTATGAACAAATACCACAAAGCATTCAGTTCAACATTATTTCCTTTCGTCCAATGCACCGCCTTGAACTCGTACTTCTTTCTCAACCCTAGAAGGACGAAAGAAACAATTGAGCTCGATGGAATTTGAACTCAGAGCGTAGTGAATCAGAACATTTTGTTCGACGCTGTAAGAAATCTGTTAATTTGC
Organism: Octopus sinensis; assembly: GCF_006345805.1. NCBI lineage: Eukaryota > Metazoa > Mollusca > Cephalopoda > Octopoda > Octopodidae > Octopus > Octopus sinensis. Next base: position 5,492,051 of record NC_043007.1, on the reverse strand, counting down.
TGTCTGAAATATATTTATACACAGTGGAGAGCACAGCGTGATGTTGCTTTTCGATGGAGGGATTGAGTTGCAACAAATTTCTGGATTTTGGTCAAAGGTGATCCCCTACTGTAAAATGACCCTTCTGTTCTAGCCCTTGCACTTATACTTTAACTCCCTTAACTCCTTATCAACTAGCATAACACCAACTCCTTCTTTCCTGTAGCCTCCCTCAGTCACTTGGGTGTCATGTGAAACACCCACTACACTCTGTGAAGTGGTTCGCGTTATTCTTACGGCATTCAGCCGTAGAAACTATTCCAAAGAAGACTCTGGTGCACAATGCAGTACTTACAGTCGTCAGTTCCTATCAAACTGTACTGCCATGGTTTCCAAGAAAGTGGACGTTAAATGGTGATTATTGATGATGATCTGGGGAAAGTGGTGAAAGCTAGAAAGTAATGCAAGATACAGGCAATAGAAGAAGGTTATAGAATGATTAAGGGACAGACGTATTAGTATGGGTACGTTGGGTATGGGGACGATGATCAAGACGTATAAGCCAATATACGGCCGAAGTTATACGTACATACAGATACACATTGCTTCATACACACGCGCGCGCCCTGCACGCACATGCGTATGCACACATTAGTTTCATGCATGCACATGTGCTTGCTCTTGCATCCACGCCCACGCGAGGCCATTGTTGTGTCTTTTGACAACCATGCCTCAACCCAGCTCCTTCCTCTTCCGCTCCTCTCAGAATGCGGTCAACGTTTAATTCAGACACTTTTTTTTTGTTTCTATGCATCATTTTTCTCTTCTCATATATATCCGTTCAGTAGAAGAGTTACGAATCTTTAAAGTTGCGAAGCTTTAAAGACCTATTCCAATTTTCTTGAACGTCGACCTAATACATACTGCTTGTTTTTTCCCCTTGTCTTCATGATGTTTTTTGCACTATATATACATGCATATGCGTGTGTGCGTGCGTGCGTGTATGTTGATAAGTTTGAAAATGGAGACTTTCAATGGGTATAAATTAATTTATAAATTATTTAACATTATCTACAATTGTTTCACTTTGCACCCAATTTAAATTACAAAACATATATAATAATATAAGTTTGTATTTTGAGTACCCTGGGTGGAAGATCTTCAAGGTAAAATCGACATTATAGAGTTTACATTTTGATGGATTGTAATACTCCAACAGACTAAAGTCCATCCACAAGAAACATTCCGGAAGACTGGAACCAAGCGCGCATCACAAAGTACGAAACACTACTAGAAACGCATTGCTTTTGTTCGGCAAACAAACCGTGAGACAGGAATTTAAACTCAAGTATCCACCTCATCATTTAGAAGCTCTGCCATTGGAAAAGTTACATTCCAAGAATTGTCCATCTTCTCAATGAACATGATCCGGATTGAAGAGACGAGTTTTTTTTATTGATATTTGGTAAGATGTGCAGAAGATGCAGATTTTATAATAAAGATTGCCTTTATTATAATGTCTCGATTGACAATCTCAATTGCACCTTATGGGCACCTGAGAATCCGCATATTACGAAGGAACGTCAGGGTAATTTACCAGGAGTTGCATTATGG
>NC_043007.1:5482958-5485458 GCF_006345805.1 Octopus sinensis | reverse complement strand
AGCCATGCCTATAGAGCTTATCCCGAACGGGTAGCGCTTCTCGGTAGCACCGCCAGGCCAGGGATCTCTGGAAGTTGTCCATAGGTCCCGGGCCGAAAGTCGTTTGAAACAGGCGGGTCAGGTATTCCTCGTCGACGCCCATGTTTGCCCCGAGCTCGTCGTCGTACCTCCCCTCCACTAATCCCCTATAGAATGCTTTGGTTGTGTTGAAGTCACTCAAGGTCGACCCGGGACGGCAGAGTTGCCTCAGAGCAACGCGACACTCGCGGTGCCATCGCCCTTCTTCGGCCTCTTTTTGATCCACGACTGTAGTTCGGTCATGGAGACGAGTTGCGGGAATGCGTGCCTCACAAACGGCGACCACACCTGTTCACCGTCGTCTACATAGAGCCGGAGATGTCGCAGTCTCAGCGCGTGTCTGCGCATCATCAACCACGGCATGCCCAGCCCTCCTTTTAACGGGTGTTGACAGCAAATGGATCGCCTGACCATCGGGACGCATCCTTTCCACAAGAAGCGAAAGAGGATGCGTTGTAGTTTGGTGATGGTAGGGTCGGGACAAGGTACGACGGTCAGGCGGTAGTAGATGATGGACGCGATGTACGCGTTCACCACCTCCGCCCGACCTTTTAGGGACAGTTTCCTCTCGGCCCATTGCTGGGCGAGAGTGACCACCCTACTCGTTATCTCGTTCCAGTTCTTCTCCATTTGGAGGTCCGGACCGAACCAGACCCCGAGCAACTCAACCGGGCCGTCTGTCCAGCGTCCCACGACGGAGGTACTGGTGGACGGCATGGGCTTGCTTCTCCAGGTGCCGAGCCGCAAGCCCACTGACTTTTCCCGGTTGATTTTTGCTCCTGTCACCGCTTCGTAGTCTTTCAGTGTCTCGCCGACCCGCTCAATGTGCTCGTGGCTTGACACTATGACGGTGACGTCGTCCGCGTATGCAGACACGCTCGTCCCGCATCCTAATTCTCGCGGGATGCCCCTCAGAGTCGCCAGCTTCCGCAGTAGTGGCTCAAGAGTCAATACGTATAGAAGCGCCGAGAGGGGGCATCCCTGACGGACCGAACGTGCAATGTCGAAGGGTCTCGATAGATGTCCATTTACGCGAATTACCGAACGGATGCCCCTGTACAAGGCAGCTATCCAGCCGCGGAAGACGGGACCGAAACCAGCCGCTCTCAGGACTGCCTCCAAGTATCGATGGTCTACCCTATCAAAGGCTTTCGATTGATCCAAGTTGATCAGGGCCCCACCCATGCCAGGTTCGTTAACTACCCTGTCTATGATGTAGCGCATCAGATGGAGGTTGTCATGGATGCTCCGGCCCGGCACAGCGCACGTTTGTGCGTTGTCGACCAGTTTCTCCATGACAAGCGCCAACCTCTTGGCTAACACCTTTGTCAAAATTTTCAGGTCTGCATTGAGCAGAGTGATTGGCCTAAAGTTATCTATAATGTTTCCCTTGTTTGGATCTTTCTTCAGCAGAGTTACAGCTCCTCGACTCACAAAACCGGGTATGCTCCCGTTTTGCTGCCAGTTGCAGTATACCGCTGCCAAGACGTCTCCAAACATGTCTGGCATACAATAGTAAAATTCGTAGGGTAGACCATCCAAACCCGGTGATTTGTCCCTCGAGCATTCTGCCATCGCTTCCCGCACTTCCGCCGCCGTGATGGCACCTTCGCAGCACCCTGCCTTTCTTGTCGAGAGTCGTGGCAGGCTATGTAGGTAGGCACTGAAGTCTACCCTACGTTCTTGCCCTCCACTCGTCCCGAACAGTCGGGCAAAATGCTGCTGAAAGGCCTCACACATTTTACTTGGCTCGAGCAATTCGCGCCCCTGTTCATCTACCAGTGACCGAATGGTGGCTTTGTTGCCCTGTTGCGCCTCTGCCACCCGGGCCTCTCTCGCGGCTCCAACACCTTCGTTCCTTAGAGCACGCATCCTAGCTCTGACAGCACATCCTTCGTGTTTGGCGTTGAAGTGTTGGTCGAGGGCCAACCTCGCCGCCAAAACGTCGGATGCGATGCCGCTTCTAATTGCCTCTTCTAGCTTCTTAACTAGCTCACCCTCTACTCTATTTCTATCTATGGCTAGTGCTTTGCTGTACCTAATCGCTTCTGCTTTTACTGCTCTCTTGAGGGCAAACCACCATTTGTTGTTGATGACGGCTCCCGTCAAAGCCCTCTTTACTAGTGTGCTAATCCGGTCTCTGAAAACTTGTCTGGACGGGAATGATGCGTTCAGTTTCCAGTACCCAGGACCCTGTCTATGTGCCTTATCTAAGTCTAGCGTACACGTCACCAATTTGTGATCCGTGTAGCTGACTGTGTGGAATTGTGGACATCCTAAGTTATCCTTGTCTACTGTCCTACACAGAATCCTATCTAGATACGATCTCGACGACCCACTGCGGTTGCTCCATGTCCACGTTGGTGCATTTGGGTGGTCGAGTCGGTACCTGTCAGACAGTTGGAATCGTCTGAGCAGGTCT
>NC_043007.1:5457958-5477958 GCF_006345805.1 Octopus sinensis | reverse complement strand
TACATGTAGATAGATATAATCTTGAATAATATTTTACAAACATTAAATCCGAGAAAGGAAAGAGGAAAAAATCTCATATATTGATCTTGAAGTATTTTCATCTTCAATTTTTTTGTTCATATTTTCAGTTAATTTTCGTATTTTATTTGTGTGTGTGTGTGTTAGTTGTTGTCTGTTATTGTTTATATAATGTATTTTGTTGTTTTATCGCTGTGTTGTTAGTGTTGTATGATATCGTGAAGAAACACCAAATAGATATCTTATGCTGACGTTTATTAAATGAGATTTAGAATGGGACGTGGTGAGGAGCGAAGACATGAAATATGGCAAAACAAACAGATTGATTGTTTCGAGTGTAATTCAGAGACTGAAAGTAGACAAAAGACACATGTTTGGAGTTAAGGGGTTCAGCGAAGGGCAGCAAGGGTCAGGTTTTGCTTTTCTTTTTTTAATTATGTCCTTTGCTTTCAGCAAAGGCTTCTTCAGTTCAGTGTTGAAGAATGTATTACATTCATATGTGTGCGTATTCACATATACGCAAACAAATTCATTCTCTCTCACACACACACACACACACGCACGCACATATATACATTAATATACAGATTTGTAGATTGACACACGTTTGTACATATGTATACATATACATACATTTATATATATATAGGGAGAGTTTACGAAAAAAAACAAAAGACGAAGACAGGTGGTGTACAAAACAAACAGATGTATTAGTATAACGCTCAGGAATAGAAAAAGTCTTTTACGTTTCGAGCCTACGCTCTTCTACAGAAAGGGACACAGAAAAAATAAGGAGAGAAACAAGGAGAGAAGAAAATGTGTGTAGTGGCTAACGATCTATCATGCCGACTGTACGTATATATACACGTACATATATATATATATATATATGTGTACGTATATATATATATATATATATACACATATACGTACATATATACTTACATGCATATATACATGCATACAAATATGCATACATGCACACTTACACAATGTAGATATAAATACGTGAATGTTCATGCAGAAACACATGCAAAACACACATACAAACACACAAACAAAATGCTTTCTCTTTCATGCAAACATACGCACATTCACATGGATACTTGTACATGTACCAGAAAAACACACATGTACAATGATGCACGCAAGCACCTACACTCACGTATGCTCACATATACATGCATGCTCCCAAATGCGACGTGCATACTTAACCCCAAAACATACATGCATACATGTACATATATATATATATAGAAAGATAGATACTCACAAATATATTCTCATGCATGCACATGTACAGTCGGATAGAGGCACAAACCTATCACAAATGCACACACACACACAAACAAACATACAAATATATACACAGGTGCTCGCATGACACCGACGGGCATTCTGACACACGCCACCATACCCCAGTACGCACATATGGACTTCCCACACACACACACAGACGCGGACACACGCATCAACGAACATGGAAAATACCTTGAAGATTCACTCACACACACATATACCCAGACACACATACATATAGACGCACTCACAAACTCTCATACTCTCGCACTCACACATATACACAAACCTACACAAAGCCAAGAGAGATAGAAAGATGGAGATGGAGATAACGCTAGCGCCAATTACTGCTCAACCCTTCTAATTTTATTTTAAACGTCCTCCACAGCAGTTTTCTTCGTTGTCTTCTCGACAGTTTACTGAGTAACAGGGTTCTATCATGTGTGTCTGTGTGTTTGTATGTATTATGTATGTATTGTGTGGGTGCATGGCTGGGTCGTTAGGTTGTTGCACTCACGGTGGCGATATCGTGGGTTCGATTCCCTAACCGGGCAGTGCGCTGTATCCTTGAAGAAAACATTTCATATCATGTTTCTCTGAGATCACACTCGACATGTGACGCGTGGCACTCCGTGGCACCTATACAGGTAAAATGTCGATTTGACGGGGCGAGTGAGCTTATGTGCGAACATTTGATCACTAGAAACAAATCATCTGCTCATACATTTATTAGCATTCTTTCTAGAATGAAGGAACCGTTTTCTGAATACAAGGTAGATAGAAATGTGTGTACATATGTACATATATTCACATATACACACAAGAGCTGGCCTTGTCGCAGTCTGTGTGACGCTGAACCTCTCTGAGATCTACGTTAAGGGTACGCTTGTCTGTGGAGTACTCAGTCACTTGCACGTGAACTTCATGAACTGGTCGTTCTGTTGATCGGATCAACTGCAACCCTCGTTGTCATAACCGACGGACTGTGTCAGTGATGAAGTGACTCTGTTATTGACGTGGTCTCTATATAAGCCGATACTCCTTACATTCTTACAGTTTAATGACTTTTTATTTTCTTTTGTAATTCCTAATTTTCTTCATTTATATTATACTTTTCGTTGATTCATAAATCTCTTCTATTATCTTTTATTGTCTTCTAGGTGCGACTCATGTTCTGCAAAGTCGAGACGATTTACTCATTTCTTGATTACATCAAATCCGGGTAGGTTTCTTTCCCATTACATTTCCATCTGCATGTCTATATTGCTGTTTAACCTCCGGGTCAGTCCTTGCCCGAAACATTTATATTTAAATGTATTTCAGCCATGGGGATACCGTCTTTTATCAGACAAATTATATCGAAAACCACAATATCCGATGTGTATATCTTGTCGTTTGAAGGCAGAGGTATTTGGCTGTTGTTTCTAACTCAATGCCTGCGATGAGACTTTCTGAGCATAACTGAGGTTGTTTCTTTAGCACCGGGTCGACTCTGATCCAGAAGATCTATGGTCGGAGACGTTGCATCTACTACCATCGCTTATTTCTGGATAACCAGAAATACTTCGGGGAATGAGAGAGTTTTGATTGAACAAGATCGCAAATACGTAACTATTCCAACATCATTGCTACAAAAAATAAAGCACAACCAAGCAAGCATCTACGAAACACTAATTTATATTCCAAAAGATAAATAAATAAATCAGTGTGCCAAACATTATTTCTAATTATTCCCTAGAAGATGGAAGATTTTGGTTGCCTGTTTCCTGTCATTGGAATACGATTTATCTTCTAAAAAGCCCATCACAGGTCTTGCATTTTTAGAGGATACTTTTATTACCAAAGAAAAAAGTGTTATTCTCAAGTACTAGTTTTCGTCCTAATATACAAACTTTTGGGAATTTATCTTGGATTTTATCTGGGTGTTTTGTCAACCAGAGATACACAGCTTCGTTTATGCAGGACATTGGTGCATCGACTTGTTACACAAAAGCTTCGTAAAATTGTTTTTAGTGTAATGTTTGGGGTATGTGATTCAAAAATATCTACACCATCTCGGATGAAGTTTGATATTATTTGTCATAATGATTCTATTATTATATTATTAAATTTCTGGACCGGCATTTATAAGGTATAAATCGATGTTGGACGACTACTTTATTTGCGGATAGAGTAGGAGCGGAAGGAAACAGAATCTAGAAAATTTTCATTACCTTTTAAGCAGATTACATGGATCAATAAAATTGACAATGGAATAGCGTGTAAAGGAACCGCCTTTTTAGGAAGCCATTCTGGATATTAAACAAGAGGATAATATTAAAAGAGATGGGCGAATTGCACCTGTTATTCAAAAGGCTTAGCATTCCACGTTCAATGTCACACTGACTTTGTCTGAGGATTATGTGCAGGCCCTTCTGAAATACAAATTTTCCTGCAATTGTCATGGTTTTAGAAGTTGTCAGCAATGAAGGACATGTGATGCCTCCTTACTTCTTTCCACAGGGCCTTAGAGTTAACTCTGCCGCCCACATTGAATTCCTGGAAATAATTGTTAAACCCTGGATAGACAGTGTACGCAATGGAAGGCCATATGTGTTTCAGTAAGAATCGGCACTATCACACATTCCTAGTAACACAGGAATGGGTGGTTGGAAATTTTCATGCTCACATAACCCCCGAACATTTGGCCCCCTAATTCCCCAGATCCCAATCCATTGGACTATTACATGTGGAGCGTTGTTGAGAGGTCAATGAATACCCCCATAACACCAAAGATTCTTTGAAAGCTGCCATAGTCAGAGTAATGTCCAAAATGAACCAGAACTACTTGATTCGAGCATGGAGATGATTTAGATCTCATACAGAAGCAGTTGTTGGAGCTGAAGGTGACTTTATTGAATAACATTATAGAAAAGAAGGTTTATTTTTAGCCTCATAGCAATTTTTGTGTTTTTATAAACATAAATCTGTCGTCAATCAAATATCTTGCGCATCATATATATACGTATATATGGTTAGCCTCTGCAGTTTCCATCCCTCCTAAAATTCCACCCATAAGGTATTGATGAGCCCAGTCCTTGGTACACTTGCTCCTGTCGCCCTGATGTGAAATTGAGTCCAGAACCACGTTGTTGCAAAGAGCAACCTTCTTAACCCCACTTCACCAATACACAGACACTTTGTTTGAATGCGTCTTCTTCGCATTCGTTTCCCAACATTAAACAACCCCACTCGACACCATTTTTCAAGTGACATTACACTCGCAAAGAAAATTAGTTTCTTGATATGCAAATTGGAACATCAGAAATAATTTTAGGAATAAATTGAAGAAAAATAATCATACATTAGTATTTGTTTGAATCTGTCAGAGGCAGTTAAATCTCATTGCTTGTGTAAGACTGCTATAATCTGAATATCTTAGAACCAGAAGTCTTTTCAGCCGTACACAATATCAATTGTTTTCATAGAAGCTGGTTACAATCTGCTGAATCAGCCTAAGTGTATCACAGGCCTTGGTGTTTATAGAGCTTCGAAGACCATAAGATGCAATCATGGGAAGTAATATGGATCTGCTTTCAGAACGGAGTCGGGTATTCAAATATTTATAATGCATTTAGCTTCTTACTTTACATTTTTGAAAACTAATATTTTTTTCTTTTCTGTATTTATCGAACAATTTGTTTCTTTTGTTCCCTTCAACGTTTGTCATGAAATTCAATCTGCAGTATTTCTTTTTCTTCATTTTTTTTTGCCGAAATCTTATTTGTATTTTGTGCTTTCCATTTCAGCCGCACCCAACTGAACTTCACAGTGGCCATTGACTTTACCGCCTCCAATGGCAACCCGAGTAACTCGACCTCGCTGCACTACTATAACCCCTACCAAATGAATCAGTATGCTGCTGCTATCCAGGCTGTTGGCGAGATCATCCAAGATTATGATAGGTGAACACTTAAAACGTTTACAATTTCTTTTTCTCTATCTTCATTCTTTATCTCAGGTATTTATTTTTCTCAGAGATTGTAATCTGTGTTCTCAGTTTCATCCCCAGGGTAAAACAGAAACCAAGCAATTGTCAATATTTCTCCTTCTCATAAAAGATCATTTTATTTCGCATTTCTTCAACTCATAAAAGAACAAAAACATTTTCAAATGTTATATTCTTCAACTGTCTTTAAAAATAATTACCTTTTTCTTTAGTAGTAGTAGTAGTAGTAGTAGTAGTAGTAGTAGTAGTAGTAGTAGTAGTAGTAGTAGTAGTAGTGTATGTCTGACTGTGTGTTTTTGTGTATTTGAGTTTCTGCCTTCTGTTCCAGATTTGTATAAATAAACATGAAATATGCCTGCAGAATTCTGTAAGAAAAAATATTTATTGAAACCTGGCAAAAAAAGATAAATATATAAGTAAAACAAATAAATAAACACTGTCAAGCTTAGCTTAATTTCCGTGTGAAGTGGAGGAATATGTATGTCTAGCTTGGAGGGCAATCACAAACGGCTTCGATATTATTAATCAAAGGAAAGCAAAACAAAGAAAAGTCAAGTGCGTGTTTCATAAATAAACTTTGTCAAAATGAAATAAAATCAATTTTGATATTTTAATTATTTTTCGTTAGATTAGTACAGTTTGTGTGCATAGCAGGAGGAGACAAAGTCATGCGTTAGCCTTGATGCATTGTGACATTTAATTGCATACCTTTGTTTAAACTTCAAACCTTGGTGATATCTATAAAGTAAAATTAAAATTAATGGGTCTCCTTCAGTTTTGGTGGTGATCGGAGACAGCTTGTTTAATGGTTTAGCGTTCAAGCGGCTGAATATTCCACAGATGCCTGTACTCTTCGTGTAAACCTCGAGCAGAATCAGCGTAACATAGTGACACGACTCTACCTCTGATTTACGAGCACAATCAATTTAAAGGGATTCTACGTAGTTTCCATCAACCCAGTTTCGGACACAAGACCTGGGTTGACCCGATACCGTAATGAAAAACACTTTGCCAAAATGCCATACAGTGGAGTCTGGCTTGGTCAATGTAAAGAGGAGGAGGAGGAAGAGGAGGAGGGGGAATGGGAGGAGGAGGAGGAGGAGGAGGACGACGACGACGAGGGGGACGAGGACGAAGAGGAAGACTGAATTTCTTAACCAATCAACCATGTTGTCTCAAAAAACAAGCACCAATCAATTAGATCAATTGCATTCCTGCAACTCTGCCAAACTTAAAATTACTATCAGCATTTTGAGTTGAACTCTTCTGGGTTGAACTCGTAGCAAGGTTAACGTTGCCTTTCACCTTCTCTGGAATCAATAAATTAAAGTGTCAGTCAAATACTATGGCCGAATAGCCTCCATCTCCCAAATTCAAGGCCCTTTTGTTTAGATTCTTTTCTACTATAAGTACAAAACCTGAAATTTGAGGGGAAGGAAAGTAAATTACTTCGATCCCGAAAGGATGGAAGGCAATGTCGACCCAGACGGAATTTAAACTCAAGAATGTAAAAACAGATGAAATGCTGCTAAGCATTTTGTCCGGCGTGCCAACGTTTCTGCCAGCTCGCCGCCTTAGGCCCTTTATCTCTTTTAGAAACAATCATTTTCAGTATCATCTCTGGTTCTTTATGTTCTTAGTTCGAATCTTAACAAGGTTGTCTTGGCTTTTCTCCCTTTGAAAGCGACAAAAGTTAAAGCACCAATCAAGTGCCGAGGCAAATGTAATCGGCTGACACCTTCCTCCAAAACATCAGGCCTTGAACATTTGTTGCAGTAAGATGTTTACTTTCCAGTTACATGTTTCAGGGTTCAGTCCCCAATTTATATATCCGCAGCATCGGAAATTTGCAATGGCTCCATAACTACCGCCTCGACTATAACCTTGGAGACTTAATAATCCGTTACAGCACTTAGCGTACGTAATCGTTTAGATCAACTGTGAACTAAAGCCCATACTTTGTATATATATATATATATATATATATATATATATATATATATATATATATATATATATATTATATATATATATATATATATATATATAATGTATGTATATGTATATATGTATGTATGTATGCATGTATTTATATATATATATATATATATATATATATATATATAAGTAATTGAGGACGCTATTCAGCACCAGTATTCTCGTAGCCACCGTAAGCACCATTTTATTGTCTGACAAGGGAGGTAAGCTCCGTAAGCACCGGGCACAGCCAGATCACCAGTAATTTCGTTATTGGTTCTTATCAGCGCTTTGAGTTAAGCTCCACTCACCTTGTCAGCTTATAAGATCCCCGTTGAAATCAAACGCTGCTATCATAAAATGGTAAAGGTGTATAATTGTTTGAATAAAACTACACAGATAGGTTTGACGTCAGGTAATAAATAAAAATTATGGTACAAAATAATGTGAGACAATCTGACAATTGATAGAATACAGGAACAGTTTACGCAAGCAATCTGTAATTTATTTGGTTAAAACAAAATATTTTAAATGACTTCTTACCATTTATCAGGAAGCTTTTTCATTTCTCTCGATATGAAGAAGCATTCTACATACGTTTTTATTTGATCTTCTTGAGAAAAATGTTTCCCCATCAGAGCATTTTGTAGAGAGCAAAAAGATGGAAATCAGATGGTGCAAGGTCTGGTGACGGTGGTGGATGAGTAGAACAGGCCAACCCAAATGCGATATTTTCTTAAATTAGAAGTTTACGGACAGGTCAAATATTGTTCAGAAAATACCAATTTGGTTTCTTTCCTCTGAAAACAACCCAGCCTGGTACTCCGTCGCCTGGTACTTCAATCAACCGCACGAACTGATCCTGAAATTAACGTACAAATGGCTGAGTACTCCACAGACACGCTTATCTTAACGTAGTTCTCAGAGAGGTTCAGCCCTTTGAATTACAGGTACAATGCATTTTTGCAGGCTGTCATGATTGGAGCGACGTGAAATAAAGTATCTTGCTCAAGTACACAACGCACTGTCGGAAATCGAAGTCACAACCTTGCGATCGTGAGCCGGATACTTCGAAGCACTCAGCCACTTACTTTCGCTACGAAAAGAGTTGGTTCGCGATTTTGTGTAAGCTTAATCATATTTAGGGATGCGTGTTTATTAGGGGAGAAGGCAGAAAAGTAGCCGAATGAAAGAAAGGTATAAAGATAAACTCTGTGTGTGTGTGTGTTCGTGTGTGTGTGCGTGTGCGTGAGTGTGCGTGTGTGTGTGTGTGTGCGTGTGTGTTAGTGTGTGTGGAGAGAGAGTATCTCTTGAGAATTAAAGACAGATAGTCAATAGGTGAGAACAAATCAATAAAGATCGAATCTTCTCCAGCTGAGTCCATTTTTTAATTTTTTCTGTTCACGAAGAAAGTTTATAAATGATAGTTACTTTCGTCTCTCCAGTGTATTTAATTCAGTTTAATTTCCACGCACAATATTGGTCGGATTCTATGGAATTATTCAGGAGCACATCCTAGCAACAACACTAACGCCATCATCTATGTATGTGTGTAAGCGCACGCTCGTACGTGTATGTGTGTGACTGTCTGTTTGTGTCTGTTTGTGTGTGTGTGTGTGTGTGTATGTTGGCTATAATTTTTCTGATATATTGCTAATGTCGTTGTCTCCATTCCGGAATACAATTTACAAACTCTTTCCAGTCGTTGCGAAATTTGTCACAGTGAATAATTAATATTTGTTTCTGTTTGAGAAAGAAACGGAAGTTGTGTGCATGTGTGTGTAAGTGTGTGTATGCGTGTATGTGTATGCAAGTATGTGTATGTGTGTATGCGTGTAAGTATGTGTATGTGTGTGTGTGATTAATGGATTAATTGATTATTGTTCTCCAGTGTAATCCTAATCAATGTATTTCTATAATTTATGGTTATCTCTTCATTACTTTTGCAAACTTCGTTTCAATTTTCAAAATTTTGTTCATCGTTATATCATTAAACTAACAGACAAAAATTGATTATTTTAACAATTTCTAGAAATTTTATTTTGTACTGTATTTATTTCTCATCATTTTCTATATATATATATATATTCTCTTTTGTTTTCACTTTCAGTGATAAATTATTCCCAACACTTGGATTCGGAGCTAGACTCCCAGATGGCAGTGTATCTCATGAATTTGCTCTGGTATGTCCTTTTTGTAATTCTCCTATATGCTGCTCACTATAACAGTTATCATGAATTTCGCTGTTTTGCTTATTTTCACTGATAAATTTGGATAAGCATTTTGTTTTACCGAAATAAATTACAGACTGTTTGCGTAAACTGTTCCTGTGTTCTATCAGTTGTCATATTAATTCAGATTGTCTCACACTATTTTTGTGCCATAATTTTGCTTTATTACCTAACATCAAACCTATCTCTACAGTTTTATTCAAAGAATTATTGAGAATGCAAATAACCATTATATTATCGTTCACTAACAACAAAGAAAATAACTGAAAAAAGAAAAGGTAGCTGAGTGGAAGAGTGCGTCTACGTATTTGAATTCGTTTGTACGTCGATGCAAATTCTGATATCGGGCAGATGTGTGTTGGTTCTATGCAACAAACATGTGTTTTAAAGAATGGTCAGTTTATGGATTCATATATGAAGGGGTACAAAAAACTTCCTGGCTTTAGGGGCGTCGCGAAAGGCCTGGTTGGGAGCTCACAGATTTGTTTTACAGGGTTTAGAAAAATTGAAGAACCACTGCAATAAGTGTGTAAATCTGGGAGAGGAATATCTTGAATGAAATCATAATTAATTGATCCACTTGTATTTTCTTTTACCCAAAACCAGGAATTTTTAAGCACCCCGTCGTATAACACCCACCATTAAGGGAAATGCTAGACGTTGTGAACTGCTTTCACTTATTGTTCAGCTGATAATCTATTTGTTACGATGCTCGTGTTCCGATGCTGCTGTTAGTAAATCTTTGTCAGGTACATGACACATTGATACACACTCACATCGTAATGTCTTTTTTCTCCTGTTTGATTATTTCGATAATGACGTACCACTATTTTCCTTTCTGACGACAAATACGCCATTTGCAAATAGCGGAGTTAATTAAATAAATAATTCCATTCCTCACAAGTAAGGTTACCGTTTCAACTTTGCTGCAATTTTATTCTCATGTTGAATAAAATGACAGATTGATAGCAAATAAAACAAAACAAAAAAACCAGCTATAAACAGATTCAGTGCAAACACCCAAAGATATTATATTCCGCTCAGAAACAATAAAATTATTTATGAGAGGTCTATATTATATTACTATATTCGCAGTTACAACTAGAGTTTTGTTTTTTGTTTTTTTTTGCTTTTGATAAATGTTTGCTCTTTTATTTTCTGCTTATCATTGTGTAAGATAGATAATTCAGTTTGACATTTTCCCAATGGAGAAATGGCTGCAATATAGAAAACGAGTTGCTATTTTAGTTACAATCTTATACTACAACCAGTCGTGGTTGAGTATACCTATATAATCATAGATGCCGTTGATTAAGAACAGAACATTAGATTTGTCTTTATCGTCGTCGCAGATTGTCTTAAAATGGAGGAATTAAAGCGAGAGGAGAAAATGCTTTAAAGATGACTACTCGGATTAATCCAAAGAAATATACCGACTCTCACCTCGTTGGCTTCCAAATGAATCCTTTCCGTGTCGATTTTTAGCATAAATAACTAAATATAGGCGCAGGAGTGGCTGTGTGGTAAGTAGCTTGCTTACCAACCACATGGTTCCGGGTTCATTCCCACTGCGTGGCACCTTGGGCAAGTGTCTTCTGCTATAGCCTCGAGCCGACCAAAGCCATGTGAGTGGATTTGGTAGACGGAAACTGAAAGAAGCCCGTCGTATGTGTGTGTGTGTGTGTGTGTGTGTGTGTGTGTGTGTGTGTGTCTGTATCTGTGTTTGTCCCCCCAACATCGCTTGACAACCGATGCTGGTGTGTTTACGTCCCCGTAACTTAGCGGTTCGGCAAAAGAGACCAATAGAATAAGTACTAGGTTTACAAAGAATAAATCCTGGGGGTCGATTTCCTCGACTAAAGGCGGTGCTCCAGCATGGCCGCAGTCAAATGACTGAAACAAGTAAAAGAGAAAAAAGAGAGTAAAGAGAGAGTAAATATTACAAGCTTTTTTGCAACAAGTGCAATAAGTGACGCTCTTTTGCAACATCAACCGCATCGCTAACATTTTCATGTTTATCTTTCAATGCTGGCATGATTTCTACGACCCCTAGTCATGAACCTGCGTCAGCTCTTCTGGATATTCAAGTGCTTTCCTACATCTCTTTCCCATTTTGTTTGCCTAAATCTTATTAGGTTATTTTCTTCCTCAGTAATCTTCAACTGGGGGTATGAAATTAGAGTTGGGGGTGAGGAAACTAAGATTGTGTTGTGAGAGAGACAGATAAAGAGAGGGAGAAGAAAGTGAAGTATTATAACATTAATCTAATCTTAAGGATTTAACAAATGCTGAATCTAATTGATTAGGCGACTCTGTCTTTCATCCCAGATGCTGAAAGCTCGGTGACCAAATAACCTACAGTTAATGTACGACCAACGCTCCGCTATCCTCCATTTAATGTCACACTTAGCTTAATCATATTTTCAGTTTCCATAAATGATTGCTCACAACTGGCTCTCAGCCAGCCATGTGGTCTTGAGTCCGGTCCCACGGTGTGGCATCTTAGAGAAGGGTCTTCAGCTATAGCTCCGGACCGACCAAAGCCTTGTGAGAGAATTTGGTAAACAGAAACCCCAACAAATATGTGCGTGCGTGCGCGCGTGAGTGTGTGTGTGTGTGTGTGTGTGTGTGTGTGTGTGCGTGCGTATGTGTGCGCTTGTACGTGTGTGTATATTTATAAATGTTTATATGTGTACGTGTATGCGTACGTGTGTGTGTGTATCTTTGTATTTGGGTTGCATTTGTACTTACCGCCGCTTGATAACCGATGTTTGTTTGTATACGGCCCCATAAGGTAGAAGTTTAGCAAAAGAAACCGATAGTATACGAAGCCAATAAAAACAAGTACCGAGATTGATTTGTTTGACGAAACCCTTTCAAGCGCTGCTCCAGCTTGGCTGCAGTTCCGTAACAAAAACAAGTAAAAAAACAAAAGATTATTATAAAATTCCTCTTCACGTTTTTGTGTTTCTAGATTTAAACAGCTTCAATGGGTTTTTTGTGTGATTTACTAACGATGTGCCTTCTTTTTTTTCTTTCTAACAACAAATATCCCATTAGCAAAGAGCGGGGCCAATTAAATGCACAGATCCATTCTTCAGAAGTAAGGTTAATGTTTTAACTTTGCAGTAAATTCCTTCTCATGTTTAATAAAATGACATATTCATAGCAGAAATAAGCAATAAATTTATTTATTGCAAACAAGGCAACGATATATTATTATATTCTATCCAGAAACAATAAAAGAATATGTGACAGGCTTTTATTATAACACTACATCCGCTTAACTGTGGATGTTGTTAGAACTTGTTTGTTTTGCTATTTCTTTTAACTAAACGTTTTCTCTGTTGTATTCTGCTTGTCAGCTGCCAACGTAAGCAATTCTCGCGGTTTCCTGATAGGCTAAAATGCAGAAGATGAGTTGCTAACCACTTACATTCATTTATTAGTTCCGTCCCTTTAACCAAAATTTGTGAGTTTACTCAACTGAATTATTGCCTGGGTTGCCTGAATGCTCCAACGAGACGGGTATTGAATGTCGTTTCTCTGCTCAACGGCATAATACTTAGATGAGGTCCTCCAGAGCTTTGTGTGAAATTCAATTTACAACAAAAACAAGATATAAAGAAACTTTGCATATTGGATGACTTGACTGGTTTTATTAATACACATATATTTATTACTTAATGCTACAATTATATACAACGAGTGCTTCGCACTTTGTCACAAGTTACTTGCTAAATCTCATATAAACACCCAGAACCACGTTAATAGCTTAGGAGTGAAATTTAGGATCTCTCGGCTTTCTGTGAATCGATTTTGGTAAAAATTTTCCCAGCTGGTTTTCACATTATGGCAACACCATCGGGTTTTCATTATTCTCTGTAACGTCCTTTCTTTTTTTATTTCCGATTGTTCAGTTCTTGGGTGAACCA
Organism: Octopus sinensis; assembly: GCF_006345805.1. Taxonomy (NCBI): domain Eukaryota; kingdom Metazoa; phylum Mollusca; class Cephalopoda; order Octopoda; family Octopodidae; genus Octopus; species Octopus sinensis. Next base: position 5,464,510 of record NC_043007.1, on the reverse strand, counting down.
CGCTTATAGCTTTTGAGTGAAAATAGACCATTTAGACATTTAATTTTTTTTCAGAAAATTAAGGGTAATGATACATATTAAGCATACATTTAACAGAAAACCGTAATAATATTATAACATTTATTGATATAATGAATTATTTAGCCATATGAGCGCCAAAGAAGAAACGATCTGATTGTGGAAGCTCCCAAGATTGTGACAGTTAGGGATTTAAGGAATATTTGTCGCAAGTTACGTGGGATACTTGGACAAACAAGCAAAACCATTTTCGCCACCTCCAGACTTCTTCATGTACCGAAAATCACCAGAAATCGCATCCTCAGGACCAAGGCTTCCGTACGAGAACCCCTGAAACTGCCTCGTCACAGGAGTTTGAGGTTTTCAATGGGCCCAAAAGTACATGGCGTTAGACATGAGTTGTGTTCTGTTCACTGACGAAATCAGGGCGTCCCTTGACGAACCTGACGGTTGGACAATTGGTTGGGTCTACTTTGGAGATGTCACTAATGTTTACGACCTCAACAACAGGGTGGAGGAAACATGTTGTGAGTTTTTATCATTGGGAACAGACTTGTTGGCCCAGTCAGGGCACCTGAAGAGGTCAAAGTGACCGCAGCCGCCTACTGCAATCTCCTGAAGGAGGTCTTGGATCCCTGGTTAGATGACATACTGCTGACACTTCTTAGGAATCTCGTATTCGTGCATGACAACGCCCCCCCCCTCCCACTCTGCCGGGATTACCCAAACATTACTAGGGTCTTACGGCATACAAGGTGAAAGGTTTATGGTGTGGCCGCTAGTATCTCCGGATCTCAACCCTATCAAAAATCTTTGGTCCATTATTAAGCAAGATGTTTATGCCTATGGACACCAATTTACGTCGAAAGATGCCTTATGGGCGACCATCAAAACTGGGGCAGAGGCAGTCCAGCCTGCTACTATTAGGAAATTGACAGATTCCATGACTAATAGAGTTTTTTGAAGTTACCCGTCGAAATGGCGCTCAAGTGGCTAAATAATTCTTTATGTCAATAAATGTTATGATATTATTATGGTTTTTTGTTAAATGTATGCTTAAATATATGCTTAATATGTACCATTACCCTTCATTTTCTGAAAAATACTGTCTAGACGGAGTATTTTCATTCAAAAGCTCTTGGCGTGGTTCATTCAAGGACTGAGGGTTCTGAAATAAAGCAGAAAGGACGTTACACACGATAATGAAAACTTAACAATGGTGTTGCCATAGTTTGAAAACCAGCTGGGAAAAGTTTTATCAAAATCGATTCACAGAAAACTGAGAAATCTTAAATTTCACTCCTAGGCTACGTGCGTGGTTCTGGGTTATCGCGTGTCTGTCTCTCTGTCTGTTTCTGGATTTATATTTATCGATATAAACCGGTGTTGAATTGTATCATTTTATATTAACTCCGTCACTTAACGATCTGATAAATGTATATCGATAACATATGAACAAGACTGGAGTAAATACTAAAACTGATACGATTCGCAAAACGTCATTGCTCCAGCAAATGAAGAAAAGGTAATAAAAATGTGAGGACCCAGTGGAACTCGAACTCATGTGGTAAGAAGTGGTACTAATATTTCTATACCGACTAAGGCAGTGAGGTGGTAGAATCGTTACCGCACCGAGCAAAATGCTGAGCGGCATTTCGTCCGTCTTTACGTCCTGAGTTCAAATTCCACCGATGTCGATTTTGCCTTCCATCCTTTCGGGTCGATAAAATAAGTACCAGTTGAGGGCTCGATGTAATCAGCTAACTCCTTTTCTCGAAATTACTGGCCTTGTGCCAAAATTTGAAACCAATATTTCAATAACGAGCTCTTGCTTGGAGAGCACAATATTTCTGCTCACTGCTTATGAAGTTTATCCTTTAGAACTCATAAAACTTAATAATTAATTCCCATCAACACAAACCATCATCAGCTCCCTGGGTCTATGGTCATTTTCTCTGTTTTTTTTTTTTTAATATATACTTCTAAAAACCTAAAACCAAAGAATATTGTTTCGTGACAGAATCGCTAAAGCATCGGGAAAAATTCCCTGACCGTATAGATTCTGGGTTCATATTCTGCCACCGACAACTTTGCTCTTCGTCTTCCACTCCATGATCGATTAAATAAAAAACCAGGGAAATTCTGGAGTTGATAGTATCGACTAATACCTTCCACTATAAATTGCTGGGTTTGTGCCTAAATCAGAAACCATTGTTTGTAGGAAATTCCTTAGAAAATAGTTAAGAATAAATAATGGAATTATATTATTTTCCAGAATTGCAATCCTAATAACCCTTACTGCGCTGGTATTCAAGGCATTCTCCAGGCTTACTATGACTCACTGCAAAGAGTACAGCTGTATGGACCCACCAATTTCTCCCCGGTCATCAATCACGTTGCTAAGTAAGTAGCTTTATATATCTATCTTTATATATTTACTTTATGATGGAACTGGTGAAATGAATGTGGCCTAGTGCTGTCGGTGTGGCACTAACGATCGAATGAACATGGTTTCGATTCTTGAACGGGGTGCTGTGTTCTTGAGCAAAATATTTTAATTCACGTTAATCCAATCCACTCAGTTATAAATAAGTTCCAGCAATTGTTGTGATGTGAACCCTAAGATAGACCGGGTACGGGTGTGTTGTATATATGTGGGTGGGTGTATGTGTGTATATATATATATATATATATATATATATATAATATATATATATATAGTGGCTGTGTGGTAAGTAGCTTGCTTACCAACCACATGGTTCCGGGTTCAGTCCCACTGCGTGGCACCTTGGGCAAGTGTCTTCTACTATAGCCTCGGGCTGACCAAAGCCTTGTGAGTGGATTTGGTAGACGGAAACTGAAAGAAGCCCTTTGTATATATGTATATATATATATATGTAAGTATTTGATATTTGTGTCTATGTTTGTCTCCCCAACATAGCTTGACAACAGATGCTGATGTGTTTGTGTCCCCGTAACTTAGCGGTTCGGCAAAAGAGACCGATAGAATAAGTACTAGGCTTACAAAGAATAAGTCCTGGGGTCGATTTGCTCGACTAAAGGTGGTGCTCCAGCATGGCCGCAGTCAAATGACTGAAGCAAATAAATGAGAGTAGAGAGTATATATATATATATCTAATCCTTTATTGCTTCGTCAATAGACTGCAGCCATGCTGGAGCACCATCTTGAAGAGTTTAATCAAGCGAATCAACCCCAGATTATATTTTTTAAATCCAGTTACGTATTCTATCGGTCTCTTTCGCAGAACCGCTATGTTACGGGGACATAGACACGAACTAATACCGATTGTCCAACAGTGGTACAAGTCCAAACACACAAACACATACACATTCACACACAGACACACACATACGACGGGCTTCTTTCAATTTCCGTCCACCACATTCATTCACAAGGCGATAATTGACCCGCAGCTACAGTAACAGATACTTGCCCAAGGTGCCACGCAGTGCAACTGAACCCGGAACCTTGTGGTCGGGAAGCAAACGCAGTTACTGCACTTGATTCCAAGTAGTTCTACAGAAATACTCTTATCTTCTTTGCCAATGTACTTGAGTCGCAGAGGCGATGGTGTGGAGCAGTGGCTATAACTGCTACTGCTATTAGTTTAGAAATAAATGTTCCTATTTCGGACCCTGTTTGTTACTTTATAGACATCCAGAAATAAGACACCCTAAGGTTATGTAAGAGAAAACCAATGAGACTTTGTGTAAAAGAAAAACAGTTGAAACTATTTTATCTCTAAAGACGAGATCAATAATGTGAAAAACTATAAAAGTATTGGCAATAATTCGTCTCAGACTTTTATTATTCACAAAGAAGCTTTTGTTTTCATTCTTTAATATCTTTTACCAGAATCGAAATTCATAAAATATTTTTGTTCAGTAAGAATTTATGGCCTCTTTTGTTTTGTTTGTTTGTTTTTAATTTTAGATTTGCAAGCAATGTTCAAGATGGCTCCCATTATTTTATTCTTCTGATCATCACAGACGGTGTCATAACTGACATGAACCAAACTATCAAATCAATTATTCAGGTAAGTCACGAGAACGGTTCGATTGATTCATAAATTTACTGATTTCACAAGGAATTTCCAGCTGCATCACCCAGTTGTTATAAGACACAAATGATACGGACAACAGCTACATAGTGGAGGCGCAATGGCCCAGTGGTTAGGGCAGAGGACTCGCGGTCGGAGGATCGCGGTTTCGATTCCCAGACCGGGCGTTGTGTGTTTTTATGGAGCGAGAACACCTAAAGCTCCACGAGGCTCCGGCAGGGGGGTGGTGGTGATCCTTGTTGTACTCTTTCGCCCCAACTTTCTCTCACTCTTTCTTCCTGTTTCTTGTCCCCGACTTCCTACGCAAGCGCTGAGCCTGGATGCGCATTCATCCATCCGTCGATGCTCTCGGTTTCGGGGGTTGACCTGCTTTCTCTTCTGCGGGTCTTACGAATAGCAAAGGACCACGTTTCGGACTTCTCCCACTCTGGAACGAAGACCGCTTCGCTCAACAGCAACAGCTACAACAGAAACATCATAGACGTGGTTGTGTGTTAAGAGCTGGCTTGCCAACCACGTGGACTTCGGTTCAATCTTACTGTGAGACTCTTGGAACAAATGTCTTCTATTATAACCCAGGCCAACCAAAGACATTTGAGTGGATATGGTCGGCGGAAATTGATAGAATCGCGTTGTATAAGTATATGTATGTATGCGTGTGTGTCTTTCTTTTAGTTTTGTGTTTGTCCTCTACCACCACTTGACAACGAGTGTTGGTTTGTTTACGTCCCCAAAACCTAACAATACAGCAAAAGAGGCCGATACGGTAAGTATCAAACTTTAACAATAAGTACAGGAGTTGATGTGTTCGACAAGACCCTTCAAGGCGATGACTGAGGGTGGCCACAGTTCAATGATTGAAACAAATAAAAAACAAAAGATAGAAACCTTCAGACTTACAACACAACCATTTCAAAGCAGAGCGGCTGCGCAAATAATCGATATTATTGATCACTATATTACACTATTGGAATCCTGCTGTGATGTACTGCGTAGATTCGGCTGAACATTATACGAGAATCAACATTGTTCATACCATTAAATGGTTGCGTTGTTTATACCATTAAATGGTTGAGGGGTTAAGAATAAATAGTTGAGTGATTAAGAAGTTTGCTTCTCAACTACGTAGTTTCAAGTTCAATCCCTTTCATATCCAGCCACCCACAGGTTGATATATAAATTACGCCATGATCGATTTTGACTTTCATTCTTTCAAGGTCGATAAAGTAAAGCACAACTCCAGTACTGATGCCAATGGTATTGACCAATTCACTCTCCTCGAATATTGTTGACTGGTGCCTAAATCAGAAACCATTTTAAATAATGTTTCAAATACTGGTACAAGACCAGCACTTTAGGGAGAGAGAGACTAGTCGAATATATTGGTCTCAATCGACCCCGAAGGAATGAAAGGCTTATTTGACCTCAGTGGTATTTGAACTCTAAGCGAACGGACAGAAGAAATACTGCAAAGCATTTCTTACAATACTCTTACGAGTCTGCCAGCTCGCAGATAATAATAGTAGTAGTAGTAGTAGTAGTAGTAGTAGTAGTAGTAGTAGTAGTAGTAGTAGTAGTAATGGTTTCAAATTTTGCCACAAGGTCAGCAATTATAGCTATGTGTTGATAGGAATTCTTTGGGGTTTGAATAATTCAACTCTGGAAATATGGGTGTTTCGGTCACTGTCTTTAAACAAACCTTATTCAAGGACCTTTTGAGTGGGATGGGTTACTCAACCTGAAGAAAATTCTAACTGGGCCCCACCTGTAAGGTCATGCACTGCATATTTTGATATAAGATCACCATGTCGCGCACATATGGTTGTGAAGCATGTACCTGGAGTACCTTATCAGGCGGGTGGTCATGATGGGTATACTGGGCTTCGTATATTTGTACCCCAGTGTCATTTTGATGGCATGCACTGCTCTCTCACTCAATAATAATAATAATAATAATAATAATTGTTTCAAATATTGGCACGAGAGCAAGGAGTGGGAAATAAGTTGCTCACATCGACCTCCACTGCACAACTTGTTTTATTGACCTCGAAAGAATGAAAGACAAAGTTGATCTCAGCAGCATTTGAACTCAGAACGCAAAGAGCCGCAGGAAATCCCGCTAAGCATTTTGTCCGAAGCACTAATACGAAGGCGGCGATCCTGGCAGAATTGGGAGAGCATCGAGGTCAAGTTTGCCTTTGATCCTTCAGTGGTCGATAAAATAAACTACCAGTCAACTACCAGGGATACTGATATCGATTTGCCCCTCGTCTCAAAATTGCTGGCGTTGTTCCTAAATTGGAAGCGATATCGTTTACAAAACATTAAACAATGAAACCTCTTTTTATCCTATAAATGCTTTTATTTTAGTATTTTTGAATCGTTTGTTCTGCTTTTGCCCTGTTGCCATCAGATTCATCTTATTATCAAAAAGCCTGCTCGTTTATATTGC
>NC_043007.1:5447958-5452958 GCF_006345805.1 Octopus sinensis | reverse complement strand
CGCATATCTGTGTGTGTGCGTGTGCGTGCGCGTGTGTAAGCATACACATACACACACATATATAGGTATGTATGTATACAAGTGTGTGTATATATATATATATATAATTTATTTAAAAGCAGCAGAAATTTAACAAAAGCTGTTACTTGGAGTTTCACGTTCTCGTTCGTCGGACAGTTTTGTTACTCTTCCTCTGGTATTTGAGTACTCTTTTTTCCACCATGTTTCACATTTACGTATTTACTCCGGTATACATACATATATATATATATATATATATTAATAGGCAATTGTCTTTCTCTGATGAGAGTATCCGTGTGAAACATCAGAAACTATCTTCCCGATGCAAATGCGTTTTACAAATATATACTGACAACTTGTAGCCGACACAGACCGCAGATATCTTCCCTAATTGGCTGGGGTGGGGTTTCCTAATAGCCGCAAGACCAGAAATTTGAAACCTTCATGGGTGATGTTAGTTGGTTAAAGCGACTCCAGTACATGACTAGTAATTTGTTTTATGAATTTCCGAAAGAATGAAAGCCAAAGCTGAATATAATGAGATTTGAATTCAAGACGTAAAGAGTCGGAGCAATTACAGGTTATTTTTTTCCGATGCTTGATGATTCCGGTAATTCATTTCAACATTTCCGATTTTTTTTCTCTAACTCATTAATAAATAATTATTATTTAGATTGGTAAAAGGCTACAAAGTTTTACAGAGCACAATTGATTTACCAGACTTTCCTTCAGACAAGTCTTTATTTTATTGACCCCAGATGGAGGAAACACAAAGAATGCTTTGGTAGGATTCGAACTGAAATGTAAAGAAATGTAACTAAATACCACGAGAAAGTTGTTCTGCCACTCTACCGTTTCTTCTTCTTCTTCTTCTTCTTCTTCTTCTTCTTCTTCTTCTTCTTCTTCTTCTTCTTCTTCTTCTTCTTCTTCTTCTTCTTCTTCTTCTTCTCTTCTTCTTCTTCTTCTTCCATGCCTACAGGCATTGGTGATGAACTTCTATGGCCTTCAATCCCACATACAAGATAGCACCATCTTTTCTGAAGCCAGTTATTACAGCCATCGAGTTTTTCTGTCTCTATCTCTATCTCTCTCTCTCTCTCTCTCCCCCCGTCCTTTTTTCTAATATCTACCACCATTTCAAAAATAAAAACAAAATTCATATTTCTCCTCGGATTTTTTTTCCCAAAAATCCAATTATAGATAGAGTACCGTGTCTCGTTTACCTCGAATAATAACGACCAAAGAGATCTCTGCACTAAACAATCACGGTCAACTGCATTCTACATAATGTCTTTGGTCGTGTTTCCCGTCTCCATTTTCTAATCTACTTCCCCCTTTGTATCCTCACAACAAAGGGCTAGCACTTCCTAAGCCGCCCCTGATCTAATCCAACACCGTCCCCTTTCCCCAGCAAGCCCTTGTACTCAGTTGTCTTGTCTCTTTTGGTTGCTTTGGGCATGAAGAGGCCCCCAAACTGTGTACATCTCTTTGAAATTTACATTGAGAGACAAATTTTCGTTCCAGTTCATTTCATCCACCTCAGATCTATACCAGTCGTTATACTGACCAACATACCAGGCCATCCACCTATAACGGACTGTAACTAGATAGCCCCATCTTTAGTATTATCTTCTGTGTAACCTATTTGTCAGCAAGACAGGCTGAATTTAGTCAAGGTATGCGTAGGGGAACAAAATAATGGCTTATATAATCAGACTTATGTATGTATGGTTACAAGTGAATAATCTGAAAAGGATAATATTCACATTTCATAAGTAAAATAGGCGGAAACTGGCAGAATCGTTAGCAGGCCGGACAAGATGCTTAGCGGCATTTCGTCCGTCTTCACGTTCTGAGCTCGACTCTGGCTTTCATCTTTTTGGGGTCGATAAAATAAGTACCAGTTGTGTACTGGGGTCGAGGTAATCGACTTATCCCTTCCCCGATATTACTGACACTGCCAAAATTTGAATTAAGGCAGAGATCAAGGCGAATCGTTAACACGGTGGACAAAAGGATATAGAATTCCCATCTACTGAATCTGATGTCTCCGTTAGCCTCCTAGATATCCCTGTCACTATCAGGAACCTCTGTTCATCTCGGTCTGTTACCATTCCAGTGATGCCAGCTACCAATTCCCTTCCATCTTCCGCTCAATCTAGATTAAATTTACAATCTTATTCTCTCAGTTCCTGCCACTTTGCGTACTGGGCACCAGCGCCACCCTCCCTTCAAGCCAGGTTTCCTGTTTGAATATATATTTTTCCTCTTTCCCACAAGTCTCGGAAACATTCTTGACTAAAAGACTTTTTAAAAACCGATTTCCATGCAAACAAAGCTACGTACTGGGATGATTGAGATTACAAAGACGGTAATTAAGACAGGATTTAATGAAACAAAACTCTGGATAAAGGAATATTGGTGAGGATAAGACTAATGGCCAATTAGATCACGAAATAGTAAATCTCTAAGGTTGTTGGATGCTATTTACTTTTCCCGATGCCGAAAATGGTTAATCCAATATGAGAGGAGTACTAAGACATAGTTCTGGGGTTACTCTGAGCCAAGCGAGGATTTGGCATGTCACCTGTGTGTTGATACGAAGCCCTTGTTGGTTTCCACTGTTTTCAATTATGTCACATTTAATTACATTGTGTGCTTATATAATTTAGTTAATTTTTGGCACAATTAAAAACAATTTATAACGTTTGAATATACTGTGAAACATCTTTGATTCTGGCCTTTTTCGGGGTTTTTTTTTTATAACTATTTTATTCAGCTCTGCGTTTTTGTAATGCCTTTTGTAACATCGTTTCATTGTGTGTGTAAATGGTCCCTGGTAAAGCACAAAAAAATAAACAGGAAGTAAAGTAAATATGGGGTCCTTAAATAGAAACAGACTCTATCATAATAGGCACATTGGAAATGTTTTAAAGAAAGACATAGAGATACATAATACAAACCTGAAGCTTATTTCAGCACAAGAGATTTGAGTGGAACTTTATAATTATCAACCCCGAAAGGACGAAAAAAATAAGATCGACATAGGTGAAGTTTGGAACCCAAAGCGGGAAGGAAAACCGCTAAGCATTTTATCCGGGTGCAAATGATTCTGACAGATAACCGACTTCATAATAATAATAATAATAATCCTTTCTACTAAAGGCACAAGGCCTGAAATTTTGAGGGAGGGGGTTAATCGATTCCATCGATCTCAGTGCTCAACTGATTTATATTTTATTGACCCTGAAAGGATGAAAGGCAAAGTCAACCACGACGGAATTTGAACTCAGAACGTAAAGACAGACAAAATACCGCAAAGCATTCTGCCGGCGTGCTAACAATTCAGCCAGCACGCCACAATAATAATAATAATAATATAATAATAATAATATAATAATAATAATAATAATAATAATAATAATAATAATAATAATAATAATAATGAGGAGGAGGAGGAGGAGGAGGAGGAGGATTTCAAATTTTTGCCACAAGGGCAGCTTGGGGGAGCGGATTAAGTCGATTTCATCGACCCCAGTGTTTCACTGGTACTTAATTTATCGACCCCGAAAGGATAGGACCCAAGACATTGAGAGAAATACCAAAGGACGAAATACTAAATGCAAAAAGGTAAGATTTACTTTGATAAAAGGGAAATCGTCAAAAATAAAGATAAAAGAAAGGAAATAAAAATAGAAATCAGAAAAATAAGTAAAATTGCCAATGGGGGCGGTCGGAGTCTATCGAGGGTAATTCGGGGGGAAACTCTCCCATAAGGTTCCGATTACTCTTCCGCCTCCAAGGTTGTGAAAGTGCCCTTCTTCAGTTTCATTTCCAAAAGAGTGGAACCATTTAGACCCATTCAGACTTTTACCATTCTCATCCACTTTTCAAGAAACATCAGACTGCACCACCTCTCTCCTTCTCTCTCTCTTTCTCTTTCTCTCTCTCCTTCTCTCACTTTCTCTTCCTCTCTCTCTTGCTCTTTCTCTTTCTCTCTCTCCTTTACTCTTTTTCTTTCTGCCCTCTCTCTTTTTCTATCTCTCTCTTTCTTTCCCTGACCTCACATTTCTCTGCGAATAATAATAATTCCTTCAACTACAAACACAAGGCTTGTAATTTGGTGAGGAAGCGGGGGCTTGTTGGTCACAGTAATCCCAGTACTTGACTGACATTATATTTCATTAACCTCGAAATGATGAAAGGCAAAGTCTATCTCGGCGGAATTTGAACTCAGAACGTAAGGAGCCGAAAGGAATGCTGCTAAGCATTTTATCTACCGCGCTAACGATTCTCCTAGCTCTCTGCCTTAATTCAAATTTTGGCTGAGGGACAGTAATTTCGAGGAATGGGATAAGTCGATTACCTCGACCCAAGTACACAGCTGGTACTTATTTTATCGACCCCAAAAAGATGAAAGCCAGAGTCGAGCTCAGAACAAGAAGACGGACGAAATGCCGCTAAGCATCTTGTCCGGCCTGCTAACAATTCTAACAGCTCCCGCCTATTTTACAAATGAAATGTGAATGTTATCATTTTCCGGTTTTTCACTTGTAACCATACATACATAAGTCTGATTATATAAGCCCTTATTTTGTTGCCCTACACATACCTTGACTAAATTCAGCCTGTCTTGCTGACGAATAGGTTACACATATTTCACGGACAAATAGTCAGAAATAGAATGGTCAGAAACGGAATAGGCTTTTAGTCAAAGAAGCAGTTGTTCTACTCCAGCTATATGCAAATCTCCAATCCAAAATCTATACATTTCATCATTTATCCATTAACGTGGAGGAAGCTGAGATGCCTTTCCCCCCTGTTACTTAATATCCTTTACTTGAGAAAAATAGCGGGATACTCGTATGTAAGATGTCGTTAGATGTTGGATGGCGACTTGAGATTAAGCATGAACAATACAAAATCCCCTAAAATTGTGAATGAGGAAGCCTTTATTTAGTCACCCAGTGTGCTAGAAA
>NC_043007.1:5427958-5440458 GCF_006345805.1 Octopus sinensis | reverse complement strand
ACTCAAGTAAACACGTATGTACACACACACACACACACACACACGCAACATATACATATACATGCACACACACACACATACACATACATGTAGCAGAGTAGCTTGTCTATGTCATTCTGTTGATGACAAGGGCAATTGAGAGATTCTTGATGTCTTTGATTTCCTAAATTCACATCATTGAGCCTAGTGTTTTATCCCAAACTCCATCCTGAGCTTCCATGCTCTTAATTTAACCCCATCACCTCAATAAATGTTCATCCTACCTCTCTCACTTTCTGTATCTCTCATAAAGAACAACTATTACAACAAATGGAATCCTGTAATTGGATCCTGTCGTGTTCATGAACGTGACAACTTTTCTCATCTTGTCAACTGCCCCTCGATTACTCTCGACTTCAATATTTCTCGGATAATGAGATAATCTTCCATAATAAGCTCTTTAATCTGCTTTGATCTGAAGTGCTCCCAATTATCCATTAATTTGAAATTTCAATAAGGAGTCATAAATCTACATAGAACAGACCCTCTCTTGTATCACTTAGCCGGAGGTTTCTTGTTTTAACACGATAATCTTCGAGAAAGTATGCTAGATCACTGGCGCCACATTGTCACTGAAGTTTTTTCTTTAAAGATTCCAGAGCAGTCGTTTCCAACCGTTTTATTTCAATTAGTTTTCCCACAGACCCTTTTTAATATCCTTATGTATATGGGGACCACTGTTCTACAGTAAAAATTCCATCTTCTACAGTAGTATGTATCAGTATGTAATCAAATGATTGGTTGACGGCGATGTCGTTACATCCTGGGACAGTTGGCCTTACGGTAAGAGTTCCGATTCTTTTTCGCTCTCATTTGAAATCTGACCAGCTCAAGCATTTCACTGATACTTTGGATTTCATCGTTCCAGAGTCGATGGAATAAAGCACCAACCAAATATGATTTCTAAGCTAGAAACAACAACTTTTATTATTTGTTTGCTTATCAGAAAAACATTGTTTTGTAGTTTTTGCCTTCTCTCTTTACATTTTCATTTCAAATCTCGCCGACGTCAAATTTACTTTTCATATTTTCAGGATCGTTAAAATAACGATCTAACACTCTCCCCTCAAAATTCTTGGCCCTATGTCTAAAGCAGAAAGTAGTAGTAGTAGTAGTAGTAGTAGTAGTAGTAGTAGTAGTAGTAGTAGTAGTAGTAGTAGTAAGGCGAGTGGCAGAATTGTTAGCACGCTGGGCGAAATACTTAGCAGTATTTCGCCCAGTGCTTCGTTCTGAGTTCAAATTCCGCCGAGGTTAACTTTGCCTTTCACCCTTTTGGAGTTGATAAATTAAATACCTATGAAACACTGGGGTCGATGTCCCCTCCTCACAAATTTTAGGTTATGTGCCTTTAGTAAAAAAGATTATTATTATTGCTGTTGGTGTAGTTTTTGTTTGAGTCCATAAATTACAAAACATGCCATCAGAATTAGCTACAAGACATGTGGGGACGTACATAAATACAATGAAACTAAGACAGAGTGCAATTTAATACAATATAGTAAAATGTGTTTAAAAATTTAGAACACAAAGCAAATAAGGTGAATCCCACCAACGGAGAATGAGAATCTATCCTCAATGTAGGATTGAGGCTCCCACAGCACCGATTCTGATCACTTACTGCAAACTACCATTAAACATTTACCATTAAACTTCTTAAGATTTGTTCAAGTTATGAGTACCCCCACATCCTTTCTGTCATCTTTCATTAGCTTTTGGTTAGATCATTGATGGGGGGGGGGTCATCAATAGTATCTTATTTATGGATTAGGTATATTCATCCACCCATCTCCTCCTTAACCACCATAATTCTCCACTTGTCTTCCTATAAATCATCCAATGATTTTACAAGTTCTTGGAGCTGGTTCACTCAACTGTGATGCTGAGGAACTGTGGACGAATATACACACACCTTCCCTGGTGGACGAACATACACCCTCCTGGGGCAAGGCTTCCTTTAACCTAATTGCTTTTAATTTCGACCCATTATTTTCTCTTCTCTCAGAACTCTTTCTTTTCTCAATCTGTCTCTGGCAGTTTCTGCCTTTTTCTGTTTCCTGTCCCTTCAGTCTATGAATTCTTACTAATTCTTTTTTTTTAAATGCTGCAGGATAAAAATCAGAGTTATTTTGTTTTTATTTTATTTTACTTCCAGAATATTAGAAAGACAATGTGGGTGAGATGTGTCTGCCATCCCAAAGAACCTTATTTTGTTCATGTGGAAACTCATTTTTGCAAAATTTGCAAAAAGACAAAAAAATACAAGTTTCTAGTTTATGTTTTGGAAATGTTTATCCCCCTGTTACCTAACAATATTTTCCCATATTACTATAGAAAAACTTTTTCTTCTTCTTGTTTTATTTTCTGGATTCTGGAGAAGTGAAGGGAAATGAGCAGATATTGTGGGAAATATGGCTCAAGCAAATCGAATTTTCAAATTTTCTGTTACTAAAACAGAAGAAACTCAAGTAATTTCTTTTTAATGATCAATAATCAGAATTTTATCCTTCATTTTGAGTTACATACTTTTTTTTCAAATGTAAATAACTTATTTTGTGCTGCATGCATTTGTCACGTGATTAAATTTGAAATTTGAAATGATATGCCACAACATGTTTTTCTACACTGAGAGTTATTACAACCATCTTGTAAACACCTACTGTATTTTCTTTATATATGTATGTATATATGTATGTATACATGTATATGAATGTATATTTATATATATGTACGTATATATATATACATATATATATGTATGTATATATGTATGTATATATTTATATATATACATACACACATATAAATGTGTGTAATATATATATGTGTGTTTGTATATATATATGTGTGTGTCTATAAAAAGCGGTATTCATTAAATAATTTTACTTGGTTATATAGTTTATGTTATATAATATTCCTCATATTTTGTATTTTATTATTTCTTTTTTATTTTTATTTTATTTTTGCTGTACTATTCTTCTATTCTTTCAGATTTAGCTTTAAAATAAGTTGAAAAATATATTAATTATAATAAATATGTATTTGCATGTGCATGTATGTGTATATGTATGTATGTATGAATATATACATACACTTATATATTATAAATCATATCTAATATATAGACTTAAATACTATCTATATTATAATAAATTATTTTGGACAGAGGCATTTAGACTATATTTTATTTACCAGTTTACAAAACATAATATCACATTTATATTACATACACTAATACGTGTGGAGGCACAATGGCCTAGTGGTTAGGGCAGCGGACTCGCGGTCGTAGGATCGCGGTTTCGATTCCCAGACCGGGCGTTGTGAGTGTTTATTGAGCGAAAACACCTAAAGCTCCACGAGGCTCCGGCAAGGGGTGGTGGCGATCCCTGCTGTACTCTTTCGCCACTTTCTCTCACTCTTTCTTCTGTTGGCCTGCTCGCTTAGCCAGCGAGGTGGCGTCATTTGAAGGCTAAAACAATGCGAAGCACATTGTGACCAGCGATGTGTAACAACATCTGATAGCCTGGTCGGTCACGGTGACACTAAAACGTATGACACTAATATTTGGGTTTGCAGACTGCAATAAAACAATATTATATTTTAGTATTTTTTTATATTTCTGCTGGTTATTCTAAATATGGTAATTCCTGAAACTTCATGATTCACCTCTTCTTCAGAGAATACACAATCTTATTCCTAGATTTTATTCACTTTTTTTTATTCCATTGCAGATTATTATTAGTTTCCATGTTTGTTTTTATCAACGAAAAGAATGGAATGTTGTCCAAAATATTGGAATTCTCCTTTTCTCTCTTTCGTGGTACACAAACTGATCGTGTTTTTACGAATTACATTATCTGTGTTTTTGGCCGTTAATTTTTTTAGATTTTAGTTCATTTTGTTAGGTTTCTTAAATTTTTGTATTAATCAGATATGGTCAGTTTGAATATTAAATTTAAACCGGCAATATCTGGTCAAAAGTATTCTACCCATTTTATGTTCTAACTAGCCTGATCAGGCCTCTCACACCTATTCTACAATATAATTCTAAAGAAAATAACATTATCATAATCTCAAAGCTATGAGATAATGCTTGATTAATTCAAACCAATGTGAATAAATAAGCTGGGTTTTTTTTTTATATATATAAGAATATGTAAGAATATAAAACAAGTAATTTTTATAATTTCTGATGTAATGGAATTGTTAATTACATTCTATCTTTATTTGCGTCACGCATTTTTTAAACAGCTTCTTAAAATCCTTTGTTCATTTATAACTTGTTGGTATCAGCTGTGCCAGAAACATCTTGATAATTGTTACAAAATGTTTGTTCATATTCCATAATCATGCTCCCGAAAATATTTAAAACCCAAAAAATACAAAATAAGCATCTGCATGTATAAAAGAGCTGCTATGGATAGAATTTTAGGAAAACACTTGTGAACAAACATAAAATATTTTTTAACTTTGAGGAGATATTCCCTGAAAAGATATTTGGAAATTACATCTTTACATAATGGAAGTAATTCTGTAATATCTATCCTTGAAAAGAAAAAAAGGAAAAAGTCTTTAGAAATGGTTAAAAGCTGCCTTTTAGAGATTCTCTACGGATCCTTCAAGAAATATATTTTGTTATTCCATAGAAAGAAAAATTAAATTTGTTAATAATTACATAATGTGTAATTATGTAAAATCTATCTGCAACAAAAATGGAAAATGCTTCTAGAATTCGCTAAAAGTCGTTTTTTAGCAATATCTGCTGATCCTTCGAGAAATATATTTTAGCCATTATTCCACAGAATAATTATTACATTCATATGAGATAAAAATCAAGTTTATGGAAATATTATGGAGAATCATTAATATCAGAATTGGTAGCATGCTGAACAAAACGTTTGCCATAATTGTTACACTCCTTCACATTCTGAGTTCGAATCCTGCCAATTTTGTTTTACTTCCTGCATTTCTGGGGTTTGATGTAATTGATTATACTCTCCTCACAAATATAGGAATTTATGTAATGGATTATGATAGGAAGCATCGCTATAACAGGCAGAGTATTTTGTGATGCTTAAATATATCCAGTGATGCTGAGAGTTCAAACCCCACAGAGGTCAAATTTAGTTTTCATTTTTCTATTCTTCGGCTGTTAAGATGATAAATTCTGCTCCAGTCAACTACTGAGGTCTGCACAATCAACTGTATCCCTCCTTTCCCTAATAAGGGGTCTTGTGCCAAAATAAGAAATCGTTATTAACATTATTCCAATTTCAAGAATTGTGGATTAATAGAATCCAAATCACAACAAAGAAAGACGCCTTGCAACATCTCATCACAGACTCACAATTCTTTATAGAGTTCCCTTTGTGTATTGAGCAGCTCAAACACCCCATTATGGTCAACTTGACTTCAATCCTTCCAAAGTCAATAAAACATTGAAATTGAAACCCTTTTACGACCAACCTGCCTGACTCCACCCTCACCACCTATCTTTGATACAAGAATTGACCCACTGGGAAATGATATTTCAATTTTAACATTCTATCGTATGTAAAACACTTTTCATGTTCTAAAGCCACATTAACGAAGCGTTTGTTATATTACTAAACACTTTCAAATAATCGATTATTTTTTGAAAATTATTTGAAACACATGAACAGCATATTCATTTGAAATATGATTACAAAAGAGTTAAATTGACAAAATTCCTTCCCAAAATGTACAGCCTTCTGCTTACATTAGGAAACCATGTTATTACTATTTCATGTGCTGAAAATATGTAAAATATTGCTTTTTCCTTGAGAATTGATCAGGAAGACATCCTCTAAAAGAAATAATATTCACTTATTATTCAATTACTTTTCTGGAGGACATGAAGCAAGCAATTTTTTTAATATCTTCTTTCAATATTATATTTCCATATTTTGATGTGACTCTTTTCTGAAGTGGTGTGTAATTGTTTGCTTGTGTTTTATATATATATATATATATATATATATATATTATATATATATATATATAATTATTAATGAAACATTCAAAAAAATAATTTAAATATTTGTTATATTTGATATAAATGTTCTATTGAAATTTAATTCAGAAATTGTTAAGTTTTATTATACAGTGTCTCATTTTTATTCTGTACGATTTTCTCAAACACACATACACTATTTCTCTCTCTCTCTCTCTCTCTCTATATATATATATATATATATATATATATATATATATATATATATATATATATTCACACACATATATTCACACTCATACACATGCATACACACACACACACATATATATACATGTATACATGTATATATATACATATATACAAATGATCACACACATATGTATATATATATATATATATATATATATATAATATATATATATATATACATACAACAATATATTCCAACCAATCCAATAGCCCGTCGTAAAGGTACGTGGCTTAGTGTTTAGGATGCTGTACTCATGATCATAAGGTTCTGGTTTCACTTCCTGGACCGGTCGATGTATTGAGCAAACCATTTTATTTCCCCTTGCTCCGATCCACTTAGCTGGCAAAGATGAATAATCCTGTGGGAGACTGGCATCCTGTCGTTCGTGGGGGGGGGGGTATATACACAAGGGAATCTGGAAAACTGGTCTTATGAGTCGAAGGTCCTTATGAGGACCTTTCATCTTTCGAAAACTCATTGTTCTAGGTTTCCTCTGCCTTGCAATCAGTTCCTCAGACAGAGGAAGAATGGAGGAACTGACTGCATGTCAGACACTCTCCAGAATTACAAACCACTGGTCTGACCAAAATAAATTATTGTACAGGCTCATTAACACACTGACCAAAACGTTTTGTGCCATTTTCCCCATTATTTACGTTCAGGTTTCAAATTCTGCTGCAGTTGATTTCGCTTTCCATCATTTTGGTGGGGACAATGAAATAAGAACCAGTCGATTCTCCTCCCCATAAAATTTCAGGCTTTGTACCTGATTCATACCTACACATATATATGCATATATATGTACATATATATATACAAAATAAGAAAATGGAGAAATACATCTAAATCAATTATCAATTACCAGATAATACCCAATCACATGTATTTACAACCCCTATCTCAATTTGTATATATATATATATATATATATACAAACATATATTCATAAATATATATATATACATAAATATATATACATACATATATATACATACATTCATACATATACATACATATACACACACACACACACACATACACACATATATATAAATATATATATATATATATATATATATATATATATATATATGTATATGTATATGTATATGTATATATATGAGAAAAGATGAATAGTGATGGCTTTTGGGCGGGGCAAATAATTTTTATTTTAATAATAACGGTTACAGTTACTCTAATGAGTTTCGAGCTTTTCGATACCCGCTTTCAAACCGAAATTTTGTGGTTTAAAAGGTTGCTTATATAGCAAAAGAATTTTTCTTTTAAGTATACAAATAAAAAATACAAATAGGAGATACAAATTAAAAGATAGAAAATAAAAAAAATTAAAATATCTATATATTTTTACTTTTATTTGTATATCTGTAAAAATAATTCTTTTGCTATGTTAACAACCTCTTTTAAACCACAAAATTTCAGTTTGAAAGCGGGTATCAAAAAGCTCGAAACTCTTTAGAGTAACTGTAACCATTATTATTAAAACAAAAATTATCCCTCCAAAAGCCATCTGCACTAATTTTTTCAAATATATTATACTGTACCAAGAACTTTTTTTATTATTCTAATATATATATATTCTATATATTCTATATATATATATATATATATATATATATATATATATATATATATATATAAGTGGAATATTTTAGATATAATTTTCTATTTTTTTCATGATCACAATCATTATGTTCAAATGTGTGTAATTTTCACGATGATATTTCAAAATGCTATTTAATTTTAAAAAATTTTTTAATTGTTATTTAATTCTAATTTCTTCAATTTTCATTGTATCAGCAGGACATTATTGTAAAATGCTAAAATATAACAATCATAAATGTGACTTGTATTGAAAAAAATTTCTATATTTTTTTCTTTTTTTTATCCCCATTTTTAGCAGATAGCATTATATAAAAAACATTAAAAACATTTGAATATCACAAACTAATGTAAGATTTATTTTTCATTGAAAATACATAACCTTAAAAGAATGTTAGATGTGTAAAAACAAAAAAAAAATTGAAATTTGTTTTGTTTTCGTATTAATGCTTCTATAATTCTAAAACTGCTTCTTTTTCTTTTGGAATTGGTCATTTGATGATGACTTTTTGAAATGGAATTAATCCCATTTCATTTGAAATTATTTTACTTTCAATTAATAACCCGAATATTGTTCATATATATATATATATATATATATATATATATATATAAACTTTATTTATGGGGGAAAATGTTAACACCTGTTGCTCAACTCTAAATTTATCTGAAAAATTACAAGTCTATCATTTACTATGTATTCATGTACATACATTACTTGATATGCAGGTACTCCCCAGCATGTGCACACACACACACACACATATATATATATATATATATACACGTAGACATATACAAGCACGTATATATTTATATATACATACATATGATCATCATCATCATCACTTTAACACCCACTTTTCTATGTTTGCATGGGTCAGATAGAGTTTATTCAGGAATATTTTCTACATTCTGATGCTCTCCCTGTTGCCAACCTTCACTTGTTTCCAGGCCAGATAGTATTTCCTCATGACCAGACACCTTCTTGCAGAGTATTGTAAATGAATGATACCGCTTGTGTAACAATGACGATCATTTACGACTACCACATGATGTCAAGACAAGGAGAAGCAGAAACATACATACATCTACATGCACACACACACACACACATGCATATATATTATGGGCTTCTTTCAGTTTCCATCCAACAAATCTACCCACAAGGCTTTAGTCAGTCCAGAACTATAATAGAAGACACTTGCCCAAGATGCCATGCAGTGGGACTGAACCCGGAACCATGTGGTTGAAAAGCAAACTTCTTAACGACACAAAAGCTCTTGTACACAGCCATGCCACTCCCCCTCTCTCTCTCCCTATATATATGTGTTGTGTGCATGTGCGTATATATATATATATATAATATATATATATATATATATATATATATATATATACACTGTTTATCAATGGCTGATAACACACACAGAGAAAGATATTTCAGTTCTCTTGTAGAATGGATGTAAATATAATAAACAGTTTACTTGTCCATTACTGCACAGTTTTACCAGCATTCATTACTCCAGTCTAGCAAAACAGTATTGTAATGGTAACTAACTTATGATACAGTCTGTTTAAACACATACATTTATACACACACACACACACACACACACACATAGTTATAATTGTAATTTTTCAATATAAATTTTAAAAAGCCCTCAATGTATGTGTTGTACAGATGATATATTTGATTCATTGATTTATTTTTGTGCTATCCAGTTCTTCAGATCTCATTTCAATAAGGAGGGTTAAATTTTTGTATATGATTTCTAACCAGAATACATATATACACACATATACACAAACATATACACCTATACACATATATGTATGTATGTTTATGTATGCATGTATATCTATATTTATCTATTTATCACTATACACACACACACACACACACACACACACACAAAGGGCTTTCGTACTGTTTCCATTAACCAACTTTCATTTACAAGGCATTGGTGAATGCAAGGCTGCCCTTCGAATACGTCTGCCCTTGATGTCACACTGTGTAATAAAACCTGATTCTCCATAGTTATGAAGGAAACTTCTTGAACAATCAGTTATGCCTTTGTCTATACTTGTACTGCAAGCTGCATCTATTGA
The DNA here is from genome assembly GCF_006345805.1 of Octopus sinensis. Taxonomy (NCBI): domain Eukaryota; kingdom Metazoa; phylum Mollusca; class Cephalopoda; order Octopoda; family Octopodidae; genus Octopus; species Octopus sinensis. The sequence goes on along the minus strand of NC_043007.1, from coordinate 5,430,463 downwards.
GGTCTTTTTGCTGAGATTAAAAGAAAAACGTTGTGAATGAATTCTTGTAGTCCTTATAAGCAGAATATGCAAGCTGTCAATAACTACAATAAACCCACCATGAAGTAATTATCTGAACCAATCATTTAAAATATTTCTTGCATAGTTACTTGTGACACCATATGTATTCTTAATATTTCTCTGTTTTTGTTTTCTATCCTCTTTGACTATTATGGAAAACTACTGGTCTTAAACGAAATATATGAAATGAAATATATAAAAATATAAAAACAGTTTGGAAATATTACGTTGTCATCATCGTCATCATCACTTGATGTCCATGGTCCATACTGGCTTGGTATGGACAGCTTGACAGGATCAAATGGACTGTATCATGTGGCACTGTCTGCTTACACATGTCTTCTACGGCTGGATGTCTTTCTTCATGCCAATCTTTATACAACATGTACTGGGCACAGTTTTTCACACAACAGCACCAGGGAAGTCGCCATGAAGCTTGTAAGACTATGAAAGCCAATGGGGCAACTTTACAGTAGGAGATGAAAGGTTAAAGGTTAAAGGGGGTGAAAAGTTAGAGTGTGAGAGAAGTGACCAGGGCCAAACAGGTTTCTTGCTGCGGAAATGCTACCATACTATATTAAAATAGAAAATAATAATTTCTCCTTTTTAAAAATTATTTATGATCACACAAATATGGATGAAATCTTCTAATGAATATCGTGTAGATAACTTCTGTTTGAAACAGTAGTGATTATGTTTCGTATGTGTACGTTTGTGTATGTTTACATGTGTATATGTACGTGTGCATATATGTGTGTGCATATCGGTATCTATATGTATATGTGTATGTGCGCATACGTATGCACATGTGTGGGTGGGTGTGCATATGTGTGTGTGTGTGTCTGTCTGTGTATGATTAAAATATGTACAAGTTTTAAATTCGAAATTAAGTGAGATTAATTAAAGTCATTCGTGTGTTAACCAAACTAGAGTTATTATACTATCAATTATACAAAACAGATTTAGTTTTCTCCTATAACTCATTGGATTTTACATTTGCAAATCTGCTTCATATAAAAATAAAACATGCATTCATATACTATACACATATATAAATACATACATATATACGCTTGTGTGTGCACATATATGTGCATATATGTATTTATATATATACAAAATTTAGAGGACTGACCACTAAAAGTGGACAGCCTGTATGCTAGATATAAACGTCAAAATCGCCATTTTCCACGGAGAAAGTTGTGGCGAATGAGTACAGCAGGGATCGCCACCACCCCCTGCTGGAGCCTCGTGGAGCTTTAGGTGTTTTCGCTCAATTAACACTCACAACGCCCGGTCTGGGAATCCTACGACTGCGAGTCTGCTGCCCTAACTACCGAGCCATTGCGCCTCCATATATATATATATATATATTATATATATAATATATATATAATATATATATATATATATATATATATATATATATATATATATATATATACTATATATTATATACATATATATACATATATATATATTAACATATATATACATATATATATATATATATATATAATATATATATATATATAGATATATATATCTATCTATATATATATATATATATACATACATAAATATATATATATATATATATATATATAATATATATATATGTATGTATGTATCGTGTGTGTGTGTGTGTATGTATATAATATATATGAACACACATACATATATACATATCACCGTTTTCATCATTTAACGTCCCTTTTGCCATGCTGGCATGGGTTGGATGGTTTGGCAAGAAAAGACAAGCCAGAGGGCTCCACCAGGCTCTATATCTGCTCTGTCAGGGTTTCCACAGCTGGAGGCCCTTCCTAGCGCCAACCACTTCACAAAGTGTACTGGGTGCTTCTTACATGACACCCACACTGGTGAGGTCAGTAAGATAGGAGCCAAAACCCCCTCCTTCATCTGAGTGGGTTGTAGACTGGAGGAATAAGAAACTATAATGGAGGGAAAGGAGTAAGTGTCTTGTTGAAGAGGTGAATACATGGCTTGCCCTCCTGGAAAGTGAGAGGAAGAGAGAGAGAGATGAGGTTCGGGTAGAACGAGAATATAAGACAGAATAAGAAGTGCAGTGAGTGAAAATAGTGTGAGATGATTAGAGAAAGGAACTGAGTTGGATGCAGAGGATATCGATTCAGTAAAGGGGGGGAGAGAAGAAATAGTGTGTGTGTGTGGGTGTGTGTAACAGAGAGAGAGAGAGAGAGAGAGCACAAGAGTGTCTGTGTGTGAGCCTGTTGTATATATATATATATATATATATATAGGTTAATCCAAACGGGAAAACAGAAAAAACAACAACACGTGGAACAATTACAATATTATTATTATTAGGCGCTCAGGAAAATGGAAGAAGGAGGGTATGACGTTTCGAGCGGAGCTCTTCGTCGGAAATATATATATATATATAAGTTCAGCAAAATTTAGATTCAG